>NC_068362.1:92626565-92934065 GCF_020536995.1 Dreissena polymorpha
TACAAAATCGTATATATAATATACTCTGTACTGACTTTACATATTATGACATTTCAAATTTAAACCACAAAATTGACAATTATCCAAAGATATATCATTCATTTTAGTGAAGGATGATATATTATAATAACCATAAAATTATTTCCGTTTGACTATGCCTTTAACGAAATAATTTTTCATAATAATATATATAAAATAACGAGAGTAAGATATCCTTCCTTTCATGTATAGTGTACATGTAAGACAAACAGATTCTTTAAATTCATCGCTGTCATTACATCAGTCTAATTAGCATCTCATTCGCAATGACAATTTTGCATTTCCGTGTGCAGAAAATGATTCATATTTTGGTAATAGGAATGGTCGTCTCTTTAGCGTATCTTACAAAGTATAGCACGCATTGCAGAAGCACTTTTTAGAACAAAAAATCAACGAAAGACTGACTGCCTTTCGCCTAGTAGTAAAATCGTTTTAAACGTCTTATGTAAACAGACCCAAGCTGAATAACTGCACAAAATATGAGATTGTAAACGTATATTGCATTTAACACCAGAGAGAGAGAGAGAGAGACTTGAACGCTCCAAGGCTGCGGGTAAAAACTTGTACGAATTGGTCCAAAATCAACGAATTAGTATGCATTCATAGTGCAATGTTCTCGTTTAAAGTAAAATTCACTAACAAACTCAAATTCGTATATTCGAGCTCTCATCATGATTTTGATTTCAGTCTTCATGAAACGAGTCTTAATTTATACAGATTTTTTGTTATTGTACGAATGAGTAAGTGCTAATTATTAGATCTAGTTGATTAAGTGCACACTAATTTTTGAAACATGAAATAATAATGTAAATAGCATTCATTTCTGTGAACTCAGGTTTATTCGCGAATATTAGTATGTTCAGTAGTCAGGCTAGAGACCGACCGGAATGAAAATAATGAGCTATGTAACAGAACTTGTTTTCATTGTACAGATAAGATCGAGGATGAAATACATGTACTCGTTCACTGTCCGTTGTATGTTGATGTTCAGGAGGGTTGACATAATTTATAACTGATATAGTCTTTAATTGTAAGCTATGTAAATATTGTCGTTGTTTTTAGGGTCTGTTAGTTATAAATCAAGCGTGGGTAACCATTGCTAATGAGTTAATTTCCGACCTGGTCATAATATACTTGATTTCTTAAACCATTTTATATTATGCGCGTTAGTGCATCTTATCGCAGTGTCATTGTTTTACGTAAATATATTTATATATCTATCAACGGTTACTAGATTTACCGAAAGCGCGGGTACAAATTAATGCTCGTGTAAACACGTTCATAAAACATAAATTGCATCAAGATTATGACTTTGTTGAAATTATGATCTGTTTACGTCGTATTTGCTCAATCAGCATTTAGTAGTATAAGTCTTATAATCTAAGTAATTTACGTCATCAACAATGCCACCAAAACCGTTTATGCGATTCTAATTAAGAGCGCAGTATTTAGCAGATTGAATAGAAACCAACACTCGTTAAGTCATGTAACGCGCTAAAGAAAGTATATAATGGCCATTGAAGAAACATGCCTAATTTGTGAAATTTCTGAAGGTCGCGAATTCTTCAGAATTGTGAAAATGAGTCGCGAACTTGCAATATTTGCGAAAACACGTGAGTTTTCCAAATTGTGATTTTTTAAAGATTAAATGTAGTAAATAGTTAGTATTCAATAATTTCATTTTTTTTACACTTCATTTATTCGGAAATTTAAACATCGCATGCCATTAAACTGAAATAATGACCCTATGATTATATCTTCAATATACTTAGTATAAGAATAATTTTTGTGTGAACGCATCTCCTTGCAATTTCAATTGATTTCTTTCAACTCATGGACATTATTCAGGGCGACATGCAGTTTGTGCGTAATTGCGGAAAGTTATGTACTGTCTATTATGTAGAAAGTTATGGCCATTGGAATATCTGATTCTATTAACCCCAATTGTTCCTGAATCTGAATACCTAATTCCCCCATACAAAGGTTAATATTTATGTGTAAATTGTTATTCATGATAACAATTCACTGTCTCAGTAAAACGGCTATTACCGTCAAACACAGTATTTATATAGTATTCCGTATCTGAAAAAGTGTTCATTTCATAAAGCATGTATGTTTCCTTGGTTAAGAAAAAAAAATATTCATATGTTGAATAAGGTTGAGCATTTTGATCGAGGCAATGTAAATACAAACACGCTTGTATGTGTTAGTGTTATTCTATTATATCATTAAAACACCCTTGTAATGTTTGGTCATATCTTCTGACCACATCTAGAATATCAGAACCATACTACGGAATTTCAATAACATCTTTTGCAAAAATTGATTGTGTATATTTGTAAGTATTATACTGAATAATACAAATAAATCCGTATCAACTCGCTTTCAACTGTGTTTCTGTTTTTGAAGTTTTTAATATGCATTGTTTATTCGTACACAGTACGGTGTGCCAAACCTGTAATAGTGAGAATTGAGCCATGAATACATTGTATCCTAAATGAATACACAAGATCCTTATCAGTGAATTCATTATATGATTTTCTCCAGAAATGAGATACACAGTAAATTCGCTGCTGCCTAATACACAACTCATAGTGAAACATTTGTAATTGAAAAATAAATGACCGCACACTATAGAATCGTCATTATAATTATCATGTTTCTTGATATTACTTGTTTTATCACAATCGTATATAAAGTAGGGCGAGATTATTAATAGCACTATCCGGATTCCGTACTTTAATAATACTTGTTAGGATTTTCAACTAAATTTTCTGAGTCCCCTAAACCTAAATTTTCATAAAGGACCACACTCGTGTCACTTATATGCAACGTTATGAATGCCCTTCGTAACGGTCATTTGGTCACGCTTGGTCAATATTTGTGCCCGCCTGAGCCCCTCCCCTGTGATGACCCCACCAATTTAAGGTAAAACCTAAGAAACTGGTCGTATGCATGCGCGATAAGAATTTTCATCCTTCTTTGTCCCCATCTCACCTGAATCTTATTTTTCTCAATTTCTCTTGTATGAACGGAACATGAATATATTGTTTTTTCTTCACATCAAATCCCGTTCATTGTACATTAAACCATATTTACAGGTTGTTGTTTTCGTCGTCGGTGCAAATGACATCGGCACAAAGACCCCGGTTCGAGTTTTGAGGACATCGTGGCACTCTGTGAAGGGGTACACAACGCTACACCAAGCGCGACTATCCTTATATCCGAACTACTCCCAAGGGCACGGAACCGCTTCAATGGCAACGGTTATCGACAAGACTTCCTAGAACACTGGAACTACGATGCTGGCGTTGTCAACAAGCTGCTACGCGAGTTTGCCAGCAAGGTGCCGTGGGTTCGTGTCATTGAACATCCGGAATTCCACACCATGTTCGGTAAACAAACTTACGTTTTACTGTATCTTCTTATACTATGTGAACCCGTAATATCGATCCACACGTTTAACTATCGATAATGCTTTTGGATATTTGAGTTTGATAGTACTATTCTTTCGCCCGCAAGTAACTTCAATTTTCCCTGAATATGTAATATGAAAAGACGCTACAATTGGCTAATGTTTTACGCTCTCTTAAAGTTTGTTAACTATTGGCCTACTTACATCAAGCTTCCGTGCGGCAGAGTTTGAGAGGTCGCATATAGAACGGGAGGTTATGGGTTCGAAGACCGCCAATATCAGGATGTTTTGACATTCAAAAACTATTTTGCTAACACACATTGGAAAAATATAGATGTTGACATTGGTGATCAATCTTGTGGCACTGTTATTATATATTATGTATTCAACATAACTATGGTGGTATCATGGAATATCGACCTCGACTTAAATGTCCATCATCTTTAATTATGGCGAACAACGCAAATTCGTAACACATGGGTGTTTCGTAAACAATGCGAAATTTTAAATTTTGAAGAAAAACTTAACTGCTATTCTTATTATTGTTTATCTATACATTTCTCTAAAAACAATAGTTGTTTCATTTTTTTAACAATCTTAGCTTGGTCTCATTGCAGGAGCCAATGTCTATCTCCTCAGCAGAGATGGGTCTGCATCTGACCATAGATGGTACGAACACGGTTGCAAGCAACATAGAAACAGCCGTCACGTCTCTAACGAAACCAACTAGACCGACTTACCCAGGGCCTGATACTCAGTCCAGCCGTCCCGCGCCTACACATACAACCCGACATACGAATATGGACCCCGGCGTTACAGTGATGTTCTATCAGGTCAGGGCGTAACGTCACATGGTGGTGGTGGTGGTGGTAGTAGGGGTGGTGGTGGTAGTGGTGGTGGTTGTTTGTGGTGTTGGCGGTGGTGGTAGTGGTAGTGGTGGTGGTGGCGGTGGTGGTGGTAGGGGTGGTGGTGGTGGTGGTGGCGTTGGTGGTGGTGGTGGTGGTGTTGGTAGTAGGGATGGTGGTAGTAGGGGGTGGTGGTGGTGGTGGTGGTAGTAGTGGGGTGGTGTGGTTGGTAGTAGGGTTTGTGGTAGTAGGGGTGGTATTTGGTGGTGGTGGTGGTGGTGGTGGTGTGTGGTGGTGTTGGTAGTAGGGATGGTGGTGGTAGGGGTGGTGGTGGTTTAGAGGGTGGTGGTAGTGTGTTTTGGGTTGCGGTTTGTTTGTGGTAGTAGGTTTGTTTTGGTGGTAGTGGTGTGTTGGTTCGTGGTGGTGGTGTCTGTGGTTGGTAGAGAGTGGCGGTGTGTTGATGTGTTGTTGTTGTTGTAATAGGAGTGGTGTTAGTAGGGGGTGTGTATTGGTGGGTGTGTTTGTGGTGTATGGTATTGTGGGGGTTGTAGGTACGGTGTTGGTTAGGTGTTGGTTTTGTGTAGTTTTGTGGCTGTGGTGGTGGTAGGGGTGGTGTGTTGTTGTGTGGGATTGTGGTAGTAGGGGTGGTATTGATGGTGGTGGTGGTGGTAGTGTTGGTAGTAGGGATGGTGTGGTAGAAGGGGTGGTGGTAGTGGTGGTGGTGGCGGTGTGTGGTGGTAGTCGGTGTGGTGGTGGTGGTAGTGGGTGGTGGTGGCGGTGGTGGTGGTAGTGTGGTGGTGGCGGTGGTGGTGGTAGAGGTGGCGGTGGTGTTGATGGTGGTGGGTTTGTAATAGAGTGGTGGTAGTAGGGGTGGTATTGGTGGTGGTGGTGGTGGTGGTAGTAGGGATGGTGGTGGTAGTACGGGTGGTGGTAGTGTTGGTGGTAGTGTAGTGTGGCGGTGGTGGTGGTAGGGGTGGTGGTGTTGGTAGTAGGGATGGTGGTAGTAGGGGTGGTATTGATTGTGGTGGTGGTGTAGTGTTGGTAGTAGGGATGGTGGTGTAGAAGGGGTGGTGGTAGTGGTGGTGGTGGCGGTGGTGGTGGTAGTAGGGGTGGTGGTGGTGGTATGGTGTGGTGCGGTGGTGGTGGTAGGGGTGGCGGTGGTGTTGATGGTGGTGTATTGGTAATAGGTGGTGGTAGTAGGGTTGGTGTTGATGGTGGTAGGGGTGGTGATGGTGGTGGTTTTGGTATAGGGCTGGTGGTAGCAGGGGTGGTATTGGTGGTGGTGTTTGTGGTGGTAGGGGTGGTGGTGCGGTGGTGGTAGTGTTGGTGGTGGTGGTAGTACGGGTGGTGTTGGCGTGGGTGGTAGTTGTTGGTGGTGGTGGTAGTACGGGTGGTGTTCGTGGTAGTGGTGGTTGTGGCGTGGTGTAGGGGTGGCGGTGGTGTTGTTGTTGGTGGTGGTGGTGGTTGGGTAGTACGGGTGTTGGTAGAAGGGGTTGTGGTAGAGGGGTGGTTGTGGTAGTGTTGTTGGTGATGGTAGGGGTGGTTGTTTGGTGGTGGTAGTAGGGGTGGTTGTGGTTTGTTTTGGGTTGGGGGTGGTGGTATAGGGTGGTTTGGTTGTGGTGGTGTGTTGGCGTTGATTGGGTAGTGCTGGTGTGGTGGTGGTGGTAGGGGTGGTGGTGGTGTGTGTTCGTTGATGGTGGTATTGGTGGCGGTGATGTTGTTTGGTGGTGGTGGTGTGGTGTAGTACGGGTGGTGTAGAAGGGGTGGTGGTAGAAGGGGTGGTGGTGGTGGTGTGGTGGCTTGTGGTAGTAGTAGGGGTGTTGATGGTGGTGGTGGGGTAGTTACGGTAGGTGGTAGTAGATGGGGTTGTGTAGAAGGGGTGGTGGTGGTGGTGGTGGTGATGGTGGTTGGTGAGACGCGACACGAGCAGCACGCTTCTTCCATATTACTCATCTCGAAACCTTGATGAGATAGTCCGATGGATTGGACGAGTGCATCCACCAAAGTTCCGCACGGTAGAAAAGAACAGTCCGGTGGGGGCGGTACTGCAAGTAGTACATTCAAACCAGAAGGAACCATTGTCTGCACAGATTGTTGACGACATAATGGGTGCTGTGAGGCTGGGCAAGGTAAGGTATCAACTGAATGCCTTTCAACATAAGTGGTGGGGATATATATTGTGGTAGCTTTAGACTCATTAGCAATGAAAAAAGACGTTCGCGTGGACAAATATATGTGGGTAAATAACGGTCGCAGACGCTTTCCAAAGAAAAAACCAACGATGTTTAAGTCATTTTTCAAAATTAAATTAGTCGAAAACCAACATTCACAATCTTTTCAAAAGCATATATACGAACGCTTAGAAAATGGAAAATTTGCAATTATACATTACCTTGGAGACCCCACCATATATACACCACTAGCACATGGGAATTCTAAGAGTAAGGAAACGGTGTTTATAAGAACAAATCCTTCTGTTATTGAACATATCAAGTCACGTGCTGATGATGAAACCGTTAGTGCTAATTTTATAGACAAAGAATTGAAATGCAAAGCTGAGAAAGGTACAGATTTTGGTGTAAAAACAGCAAGAAACGTTCGCCAGGTAAAAAAATCATTTATACAAAAGTAGAAGTGAAAAACGTTATAGCAACGACGAAATATATAATCTCTGTGAAATTTCAATAGATTTATAAAATTTTAACAAACAAATTGACGTCTTTCCATCCCTGGTGTGCATATCGGGGTTGGAAGAAATACTGACAGAATTCAATGAATTACTAATGTTCGACTCCGATACACCCCTAAAAATGTTTTATGACACAACTTATAAAATGGGGCACTTGTTTGTTAGTGTTCTGTCATATCAACATATTTTGTTTGAAGGCAATAAAATAGTGCCCGTAGCATTCATGATGCACGAACGGCGAGACGCAAAATTCCATGAAAGGTTTTTCAGTGTTTTAAAGGAACATATTCCAAATTTAAAAAGAACACATTTTCCGCTAATTTGTGATCGCGAGGCCGGAATAAAATTAGCAATTCAGAATTCGCTACCCAACATACAAATTATTCACTGCTGGAATCACATACGAACAGACGTAACTACTTGGCTTAAGAAAACTAATGCAAAAAGTGATGATTTCTCCGTGTACACTAAACATGTGCAAGACTTAATGAAATGTGCAACTGAAGACGATTACACTGACCATAAATCTAAAATAGAACAAGAGTGGAGCCAGGAATTTAAGAACTATTTTGACAGACATTTGCATCAAACCATTTTGAATAATTCTGGTCGTTGGGTGTTAGAAAAATTAGGCATATACAATCCCTACTCAGGAATAACCAGTAACCCCGCCGAATCAATTAATAATATGATAAAAGCAATACAACACAGGAAAGAGCTACCGGTAGATTTAATATGTTTAAACTTACTAATGTGTCAAAAATCAGTTTATGCAGACATACAATGTGGTCGAGCAGGATTTGGTAATTTTAAATTAAGAAAAGACTGTGAATACGCCAGATTAGACAGAAGTGAAATTAATGTACCCCACATATCCGGTACACCGGATGATATTTTAAGACAAGCGAAAGAAGCACTAGAGCATTTCCAAAAATCAGGTGAAATTACTGATAAACCGATTGAAACCAATTTAATAACAAGAGAAAATGTCATCGACGGAGAAAAAAATAATTTGGAAATATTTAAAGATAAAAACATTACTTGTATTGACGATAAGGAATTAGGGGAAAGGAAGGGTATTGAAAAGAATATGTCCCAAAAAGCTTTGGCGGAATTTATTATAAATAATGATAAAATAAAATTAATCCCATCCATGAAAACCTTTATTGTTGAGGGAATACATGGCTCCAAACGTTTGGTGACAATCATGCCAAAAGAAACATGTAGTTGTCCGTCAACTGGACTTTGTTATCACCTACTAGCGGTTAAAATGACTCTGAATATTGATGGAATCTGTGATAAACGCACGGTTAAAAATCTCACGCTTCTTCGAAAAAATAGCAAACCGCGTGTTGCCAAAAAAACGGGACAAAAGAAACCGAAAAAAGCCGACTTCGAAATTAACCCAGCACCCGATTCAATACTCATGACACCAACTGGAAAATCATGCGACACATCGCTGAAACAAAAGCTCGCCAATTTAATAGCATCAACCCCAAAAACACCAACGTCTAAAAAAAGAAGCCGGAACACCAACAATTCATTCACTTCTTGTAAACAAATAAAGTTTGACAACAATTTAAGTTCAATTGCAGAAGACGTTCTCGAAGAAGAAAACCATTTAAATATAAGCAGCGATGATTCATTTACCAGTGAACAGACGTGTTTTAATCAAATGATCATTGATGACGCGGAAGACGATAATGTAGAAATTGCAAATATATCTACAATAGATTTAGAGCTAGTTAAAAATCCATCCGGGTGGCTGAACGACCCAATAATAAACAAATGTCAGCAAATGCTAAAAGAACAATTCGCGCTTGACAGTGGGATGCAGAACACACTTCTTGCTCCGTACTTTAATCATGATTTAGGTACCTGGGATATAAATAACGTTTAACGAAACAAAATCCCCCGTCCGCCCAAATACATTACAACGCCAGTAATCACTGGGTATTATCATACCAATCACAGAAAGATCGACATGTTATTGTGGTGGACAGTTTAAAATCTCCAAGAACTCTAAACAGTAGTATTTCAATTCAAATCGCTCAAATCTATGAAAATGGAGAGCGCAGTGTACAAGTACAAATACCCGACGTACAACGTCAACCTAATTACACAGATTGTGGTGTTTTTGCTATTGCCAATCTTACTGAGGTGTTACACAACAATTATGATGTAGATTTTTCAATTATCAGATATGATATACCAAGAATGAGAGCACATTTATTAGAATGTATTACTAAACAACAGTTTACAACATTTCCAAAAATAGAAAAAATGCCAAAAATGCCGTGTAAAGTAGCAAAAAGTTGTTCTATTAAGATTTTTTGCGCTTGTAAGTTGCCTGATATAGTTGGCGATATGGTGGAATGTGACAATAAAAGATGCAAAATGAATAGATGGTTTCACAAAAGATGTGTTGGGTACACAATGACAAACCAAGATGAAAAATGGTTGTGTCCATACTGCACATGGTAATTTGAGATGAACAAGCACTGAGATAAAGGTATGTGATTATGGTACAACAATTATATCTTAATGTTTATAAATATGATATCTATTTAGATATAATGTAATGATATCCTCCAGTACAGTTACTTTTATGGTGTCATTTCCATTATAACAAATTAATCTATCTCGTCCAATAAAATGCAATTTATGCCTTCGACATCCAGCCCCGGAAAAAGGGGGGGGGATAACTTCCTATATACGGGTATATAGGGATGTGCCGAAAATACGGGGTGAGTTTTTCGACTAAAATTACTGATATGGGTATGGTTTTGAGAATCTAAGTATAGATATGTGTATTGAAATCCGAACTTTGCTTGTATTTAAATGCATATATATTTGAAAGTATTTTAAGTATCAAAATGGGTTTGATAAATTTCATACTGGATTTACAAATAGACAGATAATTCAATAAGTATACTGGACAAATCGTCATTGATTGCATTGGACTCCGAATATACAACGAAAAAAAGTCTAAAGGTATATTTACAATGATATGCACAACCATTTTTGTACTTCAGTCACTTTTTCGCAATTTAATTTAAACCACACCATTATTGATAACGTTTGTTTCGAACGCTAACCATTCTGACCATTTTTTTACAAACCCGCGATCACGTAGAAGCGAGTTATTTTATGCCTATGGAAGTTTTCTAGTATGCATGACAAACACAAGATCCAAAATGCGTTTTGGGCTCGTTCGAATTTTTAACAAATATTTTACTGTTAACTAAAATGCCACGTCCGACTTGTCATTAAAATCCAGAGAGTCAAACGAAATGCACATCCACATTATGCTCTCTTTCAATTTATCTTACATTTTTTTAACCACATACACATGTCTGCTCTTTTTTTAATCTTATCGAAGTTTACAATAATGCATGACAAACAAACAATCCTAAATACGTTTTGCATTTGATGATGCTTTGAATAAATAATTAACTGTTAAAAACAAACCACGTTCATATGTCGTCGCTAATTCTATCGAAAATGCGTTTAAACTATGTGTCGTATTCTGAGAAAACTGGGCATAATGCATGTGCGTACAGTGTCGTCCCAGATTAGCCTGTGCAGTTCGCACAGGCTTATGAGGGACGACACTTTCCGCCTTAATGGTATCTTTGCTAAGAAGAGACTTCATTTAAACGAAAAATGTCATAACAGCGAAGAGTGTCGACCCTGTTTAGCCTGTGTGGACTGTATGTTAAATATTTTGAGGTTAAACTAGTTTTTTTCGTCACTGAAATGACCACACACGATATACGTCACAAATCTCCTAATTTAAATGTAAAGCTACAAGGCAATGCAAAATTAATAAAACATTATCTTATGAAAATGAATGAAGATGTTTCGATTAAAGATTTATAAATTTACGGAAAAAGATTTTATGTTAGTCAATTGTGTTTTGCTATGAGCAGGGATGTGCGAATAACTGTAAACTTTTGCTGAGCAAGTCATTCATGCTATAATACAGAATTGCAGTTTACCTACATATTTTTCAAAAGGTCAGATAGCTTAATTGGTAGAGCAACCCAGGCCGGTATCATTAGATGGCTCATGGGTGGGTTCGGGTTCGAATCCCGATCTGAACTTCGTAGGTAAACTTGTGGTTGCAAGGCTGGAAACGGATAGTGTGACAATTTGTTTTCGGCGGGGTTTTGGGCTAACCGTTCAGTTCATCAGTTCGTCTAGTCACATGAAACCGTTTAATATGGCCTGTTTGTTGTTTAATTGCTGATTAACATATTTGACACAAATCGTGCAGTCCCGCTTTAACTCCTTATTTATGTTGGCTATATTGCACTTTACCGGTACGCTGCCATCATGGATTCCGAAATTTGCGCAACTTAACACTAATTATAAGGGCTTGGGTTATAGTGCGTACCGGTAAAGTGCAATTGCCCCGGACTGTTTAGTTGCTCTTATCCGCAGATGGTATTCGAACCATATATACTTCAGATGAGTGCAGACATAAGGTGATTTTATCTATTTTACAAACAGCAGCTTTTGTGCGATTTTAAAACAAAAAAGTTACTTAGTTACAAGGACTGTTATGTTGCTCTTATCTGCAGTTGGTTTTCGATCCATAAATGTTTCTTCCCGATTTGTGCAAAATAAGGGTTTATATGAACTACACGGTCGGCAAATTATCACCATTTTACAAACGGAAGCTTTTGTGGGCTTTTCAAACATTGCCTCGTGTGACCTTTTAAACTGCAAATATATCGTTCTAAATCATAAAACAATTTCAATGAAATGTACATGTAATTCTTTGGAAACGTTTTTCTAAGCAAGTTAATCATGCTATTCAACAGCATTGCAGTTTACCCATATATTTTTCAAAAGGTCAGAATAGCTTAATTGGTAGAGCAACCCAGGCCGGAATCATATCTTATTTAGATGGCTAATGGGTGGTTTCGGGTTCGAATCCCGATCTGACCTTCGTAGGTAAATTGTGGTTGCAAGGATGGCAACGAATAGGATGACAATCTGTTTTGGGCGGGGTTTTTGGGCTAACAGTTCAGTTCATTAGGTCACATGAAACCCTTTAATATGGCCCGTTTGTTGTTGAATTGCTGATTAAAGTAATAATTGAAAGTTCATTTCCTTACTTTTTAATAAAAGTCTTTACGAACTCCAGGTTCTTCTGCTAGAAGTGCCTTTAATGATTTAATTCAAATATTTTCTGTATATAAGTTGTGAGTTAGTTTCTTCACGGTGCGTATATTGTATATTGTCATCTAGATTTGCGTGTGTAAAAAAAACCGTTAAAACAGGCCGACTTTGTCCGCGATTTACAGGCCGACTACGACCCTGCCATACAATATTTTGATATGGTTAGAATCTGTAGAGGATCTTCTTTACAACGGTACCATTATAATTAATATCGGACGAATAATAATGCATTTATAACCATTTATATCGGTTCCGGGTTTTCTTTACGGCATTAGCGTGTGTAAAAAAAAACCGTTAAAACAGGCCGACTTTGTCCGCGATTTACAGGCCGACTACGATCCTGCCATAAAATATTTTGATATGGTTAGAAAATGTAGAGGATCTTCTTTACAACGGTACCATTATAATTAATATCGGACGAATAATAATGCATTTATAACCATTTATATCGGTTCCGGGTTTTCTTTACGGCATTTGCGTGTGTAAAAAAACCGTTAAAACAGGCCGACTTTGTCCGCGATTTACAGGCCGACTACGACCCTGCCATACAATATTTTGATATGGTTAGAATCTGTAGAGGATCTTCTTTACAACGGTACCATTATAATTAATATCGGACGAATAATAATGCATTTATAACCATTTATATCGGTTCCGGGTTTTCTTCTCGGCATTTGCGTGTGTAAAAAAAACCGTTAAAACAGGCCGACTTTGTCCGCGATTTACAGGCCGACTACGACCCTGCCATACAATATTTTGATATGGTTAGAATCTGTAGAGGATCTTCTTTACAACGGTACCATTATAATTAATATCGGACGAATAATAATGAAGTCATAACCATTTATATCGGTTCCGGGTTTTCTTCTCGGCATTTGCGTGTGTAAAAAAAAACGTTAAAACAGGCCGACTTTGTCCGCGATTTACAGGCCGACTACGACCCTGCCATAAAATATTTTGATATGGTTAGAATTTGTAGAGGATCTTCTTTACAACGGTACCATTATAATTAATATCGGACGAATAATAATGAAGTTATAACCATTTATATCGGTTCCGGGTTTTCTTTTCGGCATTTGCGTGTGTAAAAAAAAACGTTAAAACAGGCCGACTTTGTCCGCGATTTACAGGCCGACTACGACCCTGCCATAAAATATTTTGATATGGTTAGAATCTGTAGAGGATCTTCTTTACAACGGTACCATTATAATTAATATCGGACGAATAATAATGAAGTTATAACCATTTATATCGGATCCGGGTTTTCTTTTCGGCATTTGCGTGTGTAAAAAAAAACGTTAAAACAGGCCGACTTTGTCCGCGATTTACAGGCCGACTACGACCCTGCCATAAAATATTTTGATATGGTTAGAATCTGTAGAGGATCTTCTTTACAACGGTACCATTATAATTAATATCGGACGAATAATAATGAAGTTATAACCATTTATATCGGATCCGGGTTTTCTTTTCGGCATTTGCGTGTGTAAAAAAAAACGTTAAAACAGGCCGACTTTGTCCGCGATTTACAGGCCGACTACGACCCTGCCATAAAATATTTTGATATGGTTAGAATCTGTAGAGGATCTTCTTTACAACGGTACCATTATAATTAATATCGGACGAATAATAATGAAGTTATAACCATTTATATCGGATCCGGGTTTTACCATAAAGATTTCCGGATAGTTCCGGGTTTTATACCTCCCCAACTTCAGTTGCTCGGCATATTAATTGATTTTAACCATGACACATACCTTAGAAATTCTGTATTTATGTATACATTACTTCCTCTGACTTGAGTAGTAGAATAAAAGCGACAGAGTACGTTCCAATCAAGTTTTTGGACACCAATTTGGTCAAACTTGCAAAATGCTCATGTGTCCTCGTAGGTTTACATGACGTTCATGATGTCCCGATTTAGAAAACTGACCAATCAGAAAAGTGCAACTATGGCGTTAAAGGTCACCGATTTTTCTATTTTTAGAACTCACACGTAAACAATAACACAACAACCACATGGATGACGATCAAGTTGTCAAAATGTAGCGTATATTAAATGTCGGAAAAAAATTCGGTGAACGACAAAATTGTCGTTTTGGTTGGAGGCATTGGCACCGCTTTAGCTGCTTACACCATCTACAAAATAGTAAACAGATATTTTGAAAACAACGATGGGAAGTTTTATAAAATAAAATGGAAGGTAACAACTGGTTATTAACTCCAAAGACCTATAATACACCTATTATAGGTCTTTGTTAACTCTTAAGGCAGTTTTCTATGGATTGCACACAAGGATCCCGTTTTACAAATGAACATTGCATCTCTAATGCAGGGTTTGAACACGTCCGCTGAAAAACAACAGCACAATAGCTTTGTCATCTACCATCTGAACTGATCAAGGACTTGGTCCAAAGACGTTACAGTAATTTCTTGTTTTTTAACACATGGACAACTCTGAAACTTTCGAAAATTATATAGATTACAGTAGAATGGAGTAAGCCCAATAAACAATTAATAATACATATATCTATTTTTTTTCTAAGATACTAGGATCACTCATAATTAAACTTATTTATTATTTATTTTGTATTTCCTCTCTATGGTGAATGTCGACTGTGTTGTTTTATAGGGCGGAGCCATTCGGAGGAAGGTTGTAGTGCTTGGTTTGCCAGGTGCAGGCAAATCTAGACTGCTGCAGTGCTTCCAACCGGATCTGACACTTCACCAGGAGTTGCCCAATCCCGCCCCGACCATCGGCCTCAACATTGTCTCAGTAGGAATGTCAGGCATAGACTATCACTTCTTTGAAGGTGTGATAGCAATAGCATGCAGACATTATCCCTGTCCACAATAATAGTTTAGGGAAAACTAATATTAATTTATAAAATTATCAACTATCTTAGTTTCGTGGCTATTTTTATTCAAGTTATTTTAAACTATTAATTATGTTAATGGTAACAATTGTTCCATATTTTACCATTTATTTTATAATTGACGATACTTTCCGCTTTTATGGAATTTTCTTTTAAAATAACTTTTAATAGCAAAATTTCAGTTTGGACATAAGTGTCGTCCCAAATATACTGTGCTGACTGCGCAGTCAAATCTGTGATGACACTTTACGCACATGCATTAAGCTCCATTTTCCCAGGCCGAGGCTTATGTGTATTAATTTTCTACATCAAGGTGATCACATTGAGCACTGGCAGATGGACATCAGCGCGCTTGTCTGGCTGGTGGACAGCACGCAGCCGGAGACATTCCACCTATCCAGGGCTGCACTGCACGCATGTGTGTCCAGTTTTGACCACTTGGTTGCTATGGAGACCAAGGAATGCTCCCCGCCGTCCAGTCTTTACGGAGTACCAATTGTGGTGGTCGCGGCAAAGCAGGTGAGTAGTTCCAAATATGTTGTCTTCCACAGTGTCATGTGTCTCAAGCTTATTGCTTCTGTCTGTTTTTATATTCTTTATAAGTCTTTTATATGCATGTAGTATCATAACACTTAAAAATGATGTTAATTCTCTTCACTGAATACCAGTATATAAACAGATTGTTTGTTACCATGCACCGCATGTATTGTTATAATAAGTTGCAGACTATAAACAAGAGCACCGCCTTGCGGGTGCAGACCGCTCATCTATTTTCTTTTTAAAGGTGAAGGGACTCTCAATTTCAATCACAAAGGAGGGAGGGGTGGAGTGAAGAGGGGTGTATAGTGTGGGGGTGTGGACATTTATTACATTATCTTCCAAAAATGCAAAAAAAAAATGAAAAAAAAAAAAAATCAGGGGGGGGGGGGATTCTTGGGTGCGATGGTTGGACTTGGACAGTATTTCAAAAATAAAATAATAAAAATATTTTTTTATGTTTTTTAACCATTTCAAAAAAAAAATTGGGGGGGGGGGGGGGGGGTGGGGGGGGGTATAGTGTGAGGGTGTGGTGGTCATTTGTGAGATGATCTTAAAAAATAAAAATAAAAAATAATAAATTTAGGGGGGGGGATTCGGGGAGAGGGGGGGGGGGGGGGGGGGGGGGGAAGGGCACGGGGGATGGTTTGGGTGGAGTCTATTGTGGTATGTCAGGCAAGAGTAGTTTTGTCAAAGTATCAATCAAATCTAATCATAAATAAAGAAGTTATGGCAATTTTAGCAAAATTTAATAATTTGACCTTGAGAGTCAAGGTCATTCAAAGGTCAAGGTAAAATTCAACTTGCCAGGTACAGTAATCTCATGATAGCATGAAAGTATTTGAAGTTTGAAAGCAATAGCCTTGATACTTTAGAAGTAAAGTGGATCGAAACACAAAATTTAACCATATATTCACAGTTACTAAGTCAAAAAAGGGCCATAATTCTGTAAAAATGACAACCAGAGTTATGCAACTTGTCCTTTTACTGTACCCTTATGATAGTTTGCGAGTGTTCCAAGTATGAAAGCAATATCTATGATACTTTAGGGGTAAAGTGGACCAAAACACAAAACTTAACCAAATTTTCAATTTTCTAAGTAAATAGGGCCCATAATTCCGTCCAAATGCCAGTCAGAGTTACATAACTTTGCCTGCACAGTCCCCTTATGATAGTTAATAAGTGTTGCAAGTATGAAAGCAATAGCTTTGATACTGTAGGAATAAAGTGGACCTAAACACAAAACTTAACCAAAATTTTCAATTTTCTAAGTATAAAAAGGGCACATAATTCTGTCAAAATGCATGCTAGAGTTATCTAACTTTGCCTGCCCAGTCCCCTCATGATAGTAAGTAAGTGTACCAAGTTTGAATGCAATAGCATTGATACTTTCTGAGAAAAGTGGACCTAAACTTAACCGGACGTCGACGCTGATGCCGACGCCGAGGTGATGACAATAGCACATAAGTTTTTTTCAAAAAATAGATGAGCTAAAAATTATTGAAAACTATACTTGAGGCACACATATGAATGTCTGGAACGAAATACGCACATGTATTAATCCCAATTTTCCTAGAGTGCCACTCATATGCAAACTGCTGCAATTTGTCATGACTTGTTTCAGGACTTGCCTGGCAGCTCCTGCCCTGCTGTGCCACTCGTATGCAAAACTGCTGCAATTTGTCATTACTTGTTTCAGGACTTGCCTGGCAGCTCCTGCCCTGCTGACATCCTGAAAGCCATGAAAACAGATGAATTCTCTTCCAGACATAAGGTCTATATTGTAGGGACACGCCTCCCTGCTACAGGGGGCAGGGCCGGACTGTGGAGATTATATGAGCTCATAGCATATGCACCTGTTAAGGCATTTAATCCTAACGAATGTTCCTCAGTAGATTGTTAAATAAGTAGCATTTTATCTTTGATAATAAGGACCAATTACTGTGGATGCTTAATCAATAGCTACATTAATATGTTTTTTTCTCTTAAATGCTTACATAAAATCAGCCGCTGTAATAAAAACTTACTGTACAGATATTATAATGTTTTCGGATTATCCACAGATAGGTGGATAAAAATTTTCCTTCAACAGTTTGATTATTCGTTTTGTTGTGTTTCCAAAGTATATCAAATTAATAATGTGCCATTTTCAAACTGCTTAATTCATTCTAAATAAGATTGTTCACATTTGATTTCTCAATACACTTATTTTATTATTTTTTAAACCAATAAACGATAAAAAACTAAGACACAAATATTCCATGTACACAATGCTTTCTATAATATAAATACAGTTTTGTCGTGACATTCTGATATTTCATGATACAACACATTTGAAGTAACCTTGCATTGAAATATTATCTTGTATTAAGTTTTCAAAACATTCTATAAATTGGTTAACCACACTTTGTTTTTGTTGCTTACTATTTCCTATAATGTACTGGTTTATATTCAACTGAATACTGCAGACTGCTTTTTTCATGAAGTGTCATTGTTTGTGCATTTTAACAGAAAAAGGACATTTATGATGTCAGTTCAGTTTTCATTAACATAGCGCTATTTGTATTTATCAAATTTCAGATTCAAATTAGTTGTAAGACATAATTTGTAAGAAACATACCACACTTGTGTACAGTTTCAGCCGTTTAAACATGTTGTGTTTTGACAAATATTTGTAATAATCAAGTCTAGGATTATAGAAACAATGTTTGTTTTTATGCTCCCCCAAAATTTGTTGGGGGAGCATATAGTCGCCGCTTCGTCTGTCCGTGCATGTGTCAGTCCGTGCACAATTTTTGTCCGGGCTATTTCTCAGAAATTAATGACCGGAATTCAATTAAACTTTATGGGAAGCTTCACTACCAAGAGGAGATATTATCAGCCGGTTCTGGTCGGATGATTTTTCACAGAGCTATGGCCCTTTGAAATTTTCTATAAACTGTACATATAGTGCAATTCTTGTCCCCCCAACTACTGACTGGAATTCAATGAAGCTTTATGGGAAGCTTAACTACCTTGAGGAGATGCGCATGTTATTAGTGGGTTCTGGTTAGATAATTTATTTAGAGAGTTATGTCCCTTTAAATTTTTAAGTTGCTTAACCATCCATCGTATTATTTTGTCCAAAGTTATGCTCCTCAAGACGTTTCCTTTTATCTGAACATATAGTGCAATATTGTGACAAAAAAAACTTTGGGGAGCATCACCCGCCTCCGACGGTTTCTTGTTTTGTCAATGATATAAAAATTGTACCGAAACTCTTATTACTCATCAGTGAGAAAATTAATGAATTCAGAAGAATGTTTCTTATTTGCATTGTTTATTTTATAGAGGATATTGGATTTTGTGGAATATCAATTTTAACTTACGATTGATCATCCCACAAATATTTTTTATATGATCACAAGTGAATTTAGATATTCCACCAAATCCAACATATTTTCTTTTTATTTATGCTTATGTACAAACAATTATTTTATAGTTTTGCTGAAATAATGGCGTTGTAACGTCATGAAAACGATGTCATTTCACAGTATAACAGTGAAAATTATCCAAAATTTTCACTGTTAATATTCGCTGTTTGAAACGGTAAATTTTCAGTTTTAATTCACTGATACTTCTCTATAATGTGTTCATCCCAATTGTTATGTGTTTTCTCACAGTTTAGCTCATGTAATAAGGTCTGTATTGATTTCGGTAATGCAAAACCTATTTAATAGTGAAGTAGTCTACTTTCTCCTGATATTTATCAAATTTTAGATGGAAACTGAAACATGACTTGGTATTCATTCAAGACACTAAGTCCTTTCATATGTCTTACCATATCTGCCCCATAACTTTGTGCCCAATAATTGTATGTATTGTTATCATTGCCATTTGTTTTACAGAGTGCAGGATCAATTGGTTTTTCAGGGGTTTACACACGGGCTGGACAAAATGTAAATACACCGTTAAGAAGTTTATTTTTGCAAATAGCTCAAGTTATTGAAATACATTTGCAAAAATCTTTAAAGCATACAAGACAGTTATTCTTGCAGTTTTTGCCGATATCTTAAGGTATAAGAATAAATCCTTACTACGTCTGAAATCGGTGACAAAAAATGTCACGTTGCGTGAAGCATGACCGTGTATTACACATCAAATTTTTTAACAAAAACACAGGCTTATTATATAAAGTAATTCTGATGTGTTTTAAATTGCCATAAGCAGCATAACAAGAGGGCCATGATGGCCCTGTATCGCTCCACTGTTTTTTTATGCGAAAAAAGCGTGCAATGTGCATGGGTTGAAATGTACTCAAGCATGTGACTTTCTCTTTCTATCCCTCGTCCCACTGGGCGCTTAAAGTTGGAAGGGTGAGCATTTTTATATATGGAAACGTTACTACGGTGTTAACTAAACAGACAAAAAAGCACGGGTTTTGTCGCACAGGTCCTTTGCTTATAACATAGGTACATTTATCTCTCCAAAAGATATTGTCGTTCTTTCTATTTCACATATTTTTATATACTGAAGATCAAATCTACGCATGTTCTACAAGATTAATGAAAGTTCCTTCATTCAATCATGAATCTTTTTCCAAAATTCCAAAAAGTGATTGTAGGTTTCAAAGTTTCTGTTACTTATATAGTTCATGACATATGCAAAATACATACCAAATTTGGTAGCCCTAGGCCCAATGTTTATGGACAGGAAGATTTTTAAAGTTTGCACAAAATAGGCTTTATATAAGCATATGTTCAGGGGCAGGGTCAAATTTGAGCCCAGGGGAATAATTTGAACAAATTTGGTAGAGGACTAATAGATGTCACTACATACCAATTTTAGTAGCCCTAGGCTCTATAATTATGAACAAGCAGATTTTTAAAGTTTGCACAAAATAGGCTTTATTTAAGCATATGTTCATTTTTGTGACCCCTGGGGCAGGTTCAAATTTGACCCCAGGGGCATAATTTGAAAAAAACTTGGCAGACAACTTTAAGATTTTAATACTTACCAAATTTGGTAGAAATAGGCAAAATGCTTATGGACAAGAAGATTTTTAAAGTTTGCACAAAATAGGCCCAATATAAGCATATGTTCAATTTTGTGACCCCTGGGGAACGGTCAAATTTGATCACAGGGGCTTAATTTGAACAAACTTGGTAGAGGACTATGGACGACGTATGACCCAGTGATCAGGGAAAAACTGTAAAGCGCCTTTGAACGCATATCTCGAGTATGAAAAGGGGGCTATATAAATATAAAAAAAATAATAAAATGCCATACACACAAAATAGGCCTTATTTAAGCGTATGTTCATTTTTGTGACCCCCGGGGCAGGGTCAAATTTGACCCCAGGGGCATTATTTGAACAAACTAAGTAGAGAACTATTAGATGTCACTACATACCAAATTTGGTAGCCCTACGGTTATGGACAGAAAGATTTTTAAAGTTTGCACAAAATAGGCTTTATATAAGCATTTGTTCATTTTTGTGACCCCCGGGGCAGGGTCCAATTTGACCCCAGGGGCATAATTTGAACAAAGTAGAGAACTATTAAATGTCACTACATACAAAATGTGGAAGCACTAGGCCCAATGGTTATGGACAAGAGAATTTTTAAAGTTTGCACAAAATAGGCTTTGTATAAGCATATGTTCAATTTATTGACCCCCGGGGCCGGGTCAAATTTGACCCCAGGGGCATAATTTGAAGAAATTTGGTAGAGGACTAATAGATGTCTCTACATACCAAATTTGATAGACCTAGGCCCAATGGTTATGGACGAGAAGATTTTGAAAGTTTTCACAAAATAGGCCTTATATTAGCATATGTTCAATTTTGTGACCCCCGGGGCAGGGTCAAATTTGATCCCAGGGGCATAATTTGAACCAATTTGAAAGAGGTTCATTCCAGGAACATTTGTGAGAAGTTTTATCACAATTGGACTTGTAGTTTAGGAGAAGATGTTTAAAGAAAAAGTTAACACACGGACGCACGACGGAAACAGGACCATGACATAAGCCCCGCTGGCCTCTGGCCAGTGGAGCTTAAAATCTGTCTTGTATGCACTAGTTGCAGTACTTAAGAAAAATTGATTTAAAAAGTTATTTGGAAAAAAAACACCACTTACTGGTGTGTTTTAAGCTTGTAACGTTTAATTGTGAACCCCACAAAGTCATGTGATCCTGCACCCTTTGTGGGAGCAGTGGTCTAATGGTAGGACGCTGGCTTAGGGATCGAGAGGTCCCGGGTTCGAATCCCGCCCTGACCACTGGAATTTCCTTGAGCAAGAAATTTATCCCACATCTGCTCCTCTCCACCCAGGTGTATAAATGGGTACCTGTGAGGAAAATAAGCCAATGTGCCATGGCTGCATACTGCGCCAAAATGTTAATGGACGACTTGTGACCCAGTGATCGGGGAAAAACATGTAAAGCGCCTTTGAACGCACACGCGAGTATGAAAAGGGCGCTATATAAATGTGGTATATAAAAAAAATTAAGGAAGAAGATTTTCATGAAAATTTGCTTCAAAATTAAGGTCGCAGATACAATGTGAAGAGGGAATTATTCAGTGACGCCTGCTCAAGGTATATGTCACACTTCAACGTCACATATCAAAACCTCCATTTTACGTGTGCTTCTTATCTACTTTGCTTTTTCAATGATTTTCATGAAAGTCATCCCAACAATCCACGTCATTGAGGCGATGTGCAGAACGCATGGAGATTTCATGCCAACTTTTACCAAAGACACATGCAGTTGTTTATGACAAATATCCAGTTGGTCAAATGTTATGTTTTTTTGCATCTTCTTCGTTCCTGGACATTTCAAATTGCTCATGAAAACTTCGACAATAAAATGTAACTAAGTAAAGTAAGCATGCTTTGTCAACTATTGTATAGTCTACATGGTTTCAGCAGTTTATTTACATGGATTAAAATGTGTCTACCTCTCCCATGATCTATCCATGTCACTGCGAAGGTTTTAGGCCTGTAAGTTTTGTTAAAAGACAGGTACACATGCGATCAGTGATCTAGTGTTTATAATGTGGCATGTATGGCTGTATGCCTTTCTTTTAAGAAATGATATTAACTGAAGGTATTTATTAATTGAGATCAACAACTTGGGACAAAATTGAGTACCCTTAAGTTTCATAATAAAGGCAGATCAACATTTGATACAAAATTTGGCATATCTTTTATCACAGGTGCCGGTCAACTCGTACCTAAGTCAACTCGCACGGTAGCAAACTCGCACGTTTTTTTGGTCAAGTCGCAGGTGTATTTTTATCACAGTCTAAAATATGACAACACCATTCATATGCGATAATTAGTTTATTCGATCTTAAATGAAACAGACAAAATATATCAAACATGTTTCAATAAATTAAATCAAAATATCACAGTATTATTTGTTCCATTTATGTATTCCCACAAATAGGTACATTTTATAACCAATTCATGAACATAAATTCCTAAATTTATTGTTATATACCAACATAAAGTATTTACAGCAAACTGCAAGTTTTCTGACAGCAGATGTTTGCTTTTGAAGCATACGAGAATCGGACATTGCCCTTAAATGTTTATTGGTAAAAGATGCTACACAATACGCACACACATGTTACTCTTTGGGATTCAATCACAAAGGTTAAAAAGTCATGAAGTGCATTTTCTGCAGTTATTACACACAATCTTTGCTGTTTAACTCTTTCCCACTCAAAAACAAAGTGAAGATGGCTACCGGTATATGCAACCAGCATAAAATTGGAACAGCCTTCAAGTAAGTCGCATCTTAGGGTTGGAAAGTAAGCGTTAAGCACTTGAATCTAACCAGAATTGTCTGTAATTTAATTTGATTATCTAAGGGACTACAAACGGGTTAAAATGCCTTATCTGAGTAGTAAAGGCATATGTAGAGGCCTGCCTAGAGCTGTGTGACTATCAGGTTGGGCAGCCCATAGCAGACCATGTTAAACCAGGACCTCGCCTGCCTAGAGCTGTGTGACTATCAGGTTGGGCAGCCCATAGCAGACCATGTTAAACCAGGACCTCTGGGCATCCACACTTTCCTCCACTGTCGACGTCTTATCACTGAACAGCGACCTGTCTGTCAACGAATCCTCCATCACACTCTTCACATCTTCTTCCTTGTCTTTCTCATTCTTGCCCCCAGCGTCTGCTCCCTCAGGTGGTGCGGTTTCTTCCGGTTTGGGTAACTTGCGACGATGAGGGGCAAACAGCATCCTTGCACATTCACCCGTAGACATGCCGCCCTCTAACAGATCTGTGCACATACAAAATAGATATCAACATAGTTTCAATGAATTATGTTCCAGTCTTGAGATATTGCATAGGTACAAATTAGTTTTCACAGGGTAATAAACTCCCTTAAAAGTAATTTGAGCATAAAAACATGAATATATTTGAAATTATCTATACTATATGCACATGTCAAGGGATATAAATTAACTTAAGTAAAAAAAATAGCTGGGCTTTAACCTGTTAAGCTGTCATGTATATTAGGCAGAAATAATTGTCATCAGTAGGTTTACTATGACTTATAATTTAAATTGTTCCCCAGCGATGCAAATAGATTTGTAAGTATTTGACAAAGGAAGGCACCCCTTTACATTCTATAGACTGTGTTATATTTGAAAAACAAATTGTGATTTATGGACTAATAAATTAGTCATATTTGGTATTAACTTCCCCTACATCATTCTTCATGTAAAACATTTTTTAAGGACATTATCACCAGGGGTAGCCTGTGTATATTCGAACACTGAACATATACTTGGTTCTCAGTCTATTGTTTGTTCTAAAGTCTAGGTATGGGTTGGTGAATATGGGCCCCGGAGTTTAGATGCATAGGAAGTAGACCAAGGGAGCCCTAACCATAATTGATTAATCGAATGATTGATTGAGTGAGTGATTGAATTACCATGCATGTGAATAACATAGTTGTTTTGTGCCTGATAAAAAATGAAAACATGAGTTTAACTCTTTCCCATCAGAGGCAAAGTGAAAATGGCTATATGTGTGAGTTACCCGCAGGCTGTCCAGGTTTTATGCTAAGTGCTGCTAATTAAGTTGAAAATCAAGCCTTAAAAACATGAATTTTATAAAAAAAAGTCTTTATTTTAATTTAATTTTGTAAGAAACAACAAATGCTGTGAGTGGGAAAGGGTAAATTCTAACTTGATTTGACATATATGTCTGCAATTGTTATCAGATATGATATTACAAAGAAATGGGGCTGATATTACAAAGAAATGGGGCTACTTTGTACCTTTCATGTTGGTGTTGAGTTTGCTAGCGTTCTCGGCCAGCGTGCAGTGCCACTGATTTCCCATGATGCATTTGATGCCAGACAGGCTCGCCAATATGGCCGTCTCCACAGGTTTCTCCAGTGCCAGCGTTATGGAGCTGAAATATTCATGGAGAAAAAACACAATAAAATTGTGTAACAAAGAAATAAAAACTATCTTTCCAATAGAGAACACATAAGTACATAAAGGAATTTTCTGCTGTACAAAAAATTATTATTTGCAATTGAATAAAACTTTTCTTTTGTTTTTTTTCTGGTACAACTACAGTCAGTCAACCAGTTTAGAATAACCTGGCAAAAAGCGTTAATTCTTTTAACCACAATAATTTCTTTCCAGATTTAGTGTCAACGTGAGAAGTTGTAAAAATAAAGGGTTAAATTTATTTTGTATGATAACAGGTTAGGCCAGACGGCATATGCATTTTTTTGTCAAAAATAGCCAATAAAAGTTCACCCTTAGGAAAATAATTAAATATAATTCAACTTTCAGAATAAGTATTTCAAAACATTGTCATGGCATTTGTTTTCAATCAGCAAAAAAGTTGATTGGAAAATAATAAAGCCTTCTATATCCATATGCACATTTCAAAGCATAACTCATTCAATCAGTTCCGGTTAACTTTTTGCCACATTTATAAGCATAATACAAAAGCTTTCTTGCTAAAACTGTGTTGATTTATTCCTTTACCTAATGTAAACCTCAGACACTTAACATTTTGTTTTTATTGGGGCATTATAGAAAATTAAATTCAAATTAATCAGAACTGCTGATTATCCAGAACTGGTTGACAAACTGTATTTCTGAACTTTTCTCCTAGTTGTTTATTCCTCAACGTTTTTATCTGTTTTGAAAAAAGATAAGATATACTTCATTTAGGAGCTGTAAACATTATCAGTTAATTTGTAAGGGAATAATTTTTTTTTTTCTCTAAATCATAAAAAGATTGGATGATCCAATATTAAATCAAGATCCATTATGGAATTAACTGAGTTCAACAGATATGAGCCTCCCCCTGTGCAAGCAGGGTTTGATGCATGTGCGTAATGTGCAGTCCTCAGGCTAATCAGGGACAACATTTTCCTCATTTATGGTATTTTTTATTTCGATGAAATGTCTTCTTAGCAAAAATCCAGGTTATGTGGAAAGGTTCATACCTGATTAGCCTGCGCAGACTGCACATACAATGTATTTTAGTTAATTTATGCACATGCACTAAATCCCGTTATTCCCAGATCGTGGCTCACATACAGAAAACATGGCCTCCTGCCCGTACCTCTTGAGCACGTCCACCTTGGACTGACGGGTGAAGCTCTGGGTGGTCTGGGCCATGTCCATGGAGTACAGCAGCATACATTCTGCAATATATGATCGATAGATTGTGTCAAATAAACATTCTGACCATGTTTCATCTAGATTGAGTAAAAAGTGTAGCCTGTAGAGTGGTAACAAGCTAAAGGTTGACAACTCTCACCACCTCACAGATTGATCACAATAGCTCAACATGTGCACTATTTTAAAAAAGCTTAACTAAACTGTACACCCACAAAAACAATAACAAATGAGTGAAAAACATATTGTAATGGCAAAAATATCTTGCAATGCATGTTTGTGGAATCTTGTTCTTGGAAAATGATTCATAATTCATGTGCCTAAAGTGTTGTCCCACTTGGCTTTAATAGACTTAACAGATTTCTTTCTTTATAGGAAGTCTCCTTTACAAAACTTCAGTCTAGGTGGAAAGTGTCGTCCTTTGTTATCATGTGCCAACTGCAAAGGCTTAGAATCTGGGACAACACTTTGCACACATGCATTAAGCCCTGGTTTCTCAGAGCAAGACTCGTACAAAAGTATTATCACAGCTATTCCTGATACCTACCCGGTACATTAAGTGCGGAGAGTTTTGCAGGCGGTATGTAGGAGAGGAGTCGCTCCATGCCATAGAAGATGAATGAGCTGTTCTCTATCAGGTAGATCTCCCACTCACCCACACTGAGGGATACAGACAATATTCAGGTGAACAATCATGAATTAAAGAGTTTAAATTTAATATCAATGGATTATTGGAGAAATTCATCCTTGTTAAAGGGGCCTTTTAACAGATTTTGGCATGTATTGAAGCTACATGTAGTCATTAAATGCTTTATATTGATAAATTGAAACCTTTGACATTAAAATCTCGATTAAAAGACAAAAATACAATTAAACAAGAGGGCCATGATGGCCCTGAATCACTCACCTGACTAACCAAATACAATACCAACCCAGTTTTCATCAAGATAAACATTCTGACCAAATTTCATAAAGATTGGATAAAAACTGTGACCTCTATTGTCTACACAAGGTTTTTCTAATATTTGACCTTTTGACCTAGTTTTTGACCCCAGGTGACCCAAATACAATCCCAACCCAGATTTCATCAAGACAAACATTCTGACCAAATTTCATGAAGATTGTGTGAAAAATGTGACCTCCATTGTCTACACAAGGTTTTTCTATTATTTGACCTAGTGACCTAGTTTTTGACCCCAGATGACCAAAATACAATCCCAACCCAGATTTCATCAAGATAAACATACTGACCAAATTTCATGAGGATTGGATGAAAACTGACACCTCTATTGTCTATACAAGGTTTTTCTATTATTTCACCTAATGACCTAGTTTTTTACATAGTGACCTAGTTTTTGACCCCAGATGACCCAAATACAATCCCAACCCAGATTTCATCAAGATAAACATTCTGACCAAATTTCATAAAGATTGGATGAAAACTGTGACCTCTACTGTCTACACAAACAAATTGCTGAAGGTTTTTCTATTATTTGACCTAGTGACCTAATTTTTGACCTCAGATGACCCAAATACAATCCCAACCCAGATTTCATCAAGATAAACATTTTGACCAAATTTCATAAGATTGGATGAAAACTGCGACCTTTATTGTCTACACAAGGTTTTTCTATTATTTGACCTACCGGTAGTTTTTGACCGCAGATGACCGAAATACATTCCCTAACCAGATTTCATCAAGATAAACATTCTGTCCAAATTTCATAAAGACTGAATGAAAACTGCGACCTCTATTGTCTACACAAGGTTTTTCTATTATTTGACCTAGTTTTTTACCTTGTGACCTAGTTTTTGACCTCAGATGACCCTAATACAATCCCAGCCCCGATTTCATCAAGATAAACATTCTGACCAAATTTCATAAAGATTGGATGAAAACTGTTACCTCTACTGTCTACACAAAAAATTTGTTGATGGACGCATGCACACACGCAGGCACACACAACGGACGCCGGACATCACACGGTCACATAAGCTCACCACGTCACTTTGTGACAGGTGAGCTAAAAAAGAAAAAAAAGTAAGCCTCAACTGGGCTCCAACCACTGACCCCTGTAGTCCTGGAGTAAAGTCTCCCGATTAGACCTCTCGACCATCCATACTCCTGCTATATGATTGGATCTATTTTTTACTTATATAAGCAACCCTCGTAGTTTCACAAAATATAATGTCAACAACAGAACTTTCCAAATTATTCAATCGTTTCGCGTTGCAACGCTTTATAATATTCAGGTTTTCAAATCGTCAAAAGATGCATATAATGGTTATTTTAGAGCATGGTAAATGTTCAGTATTACTATTTCCTCACATATATCATTAACTAGGTAAAACCAAAATTTGCGAATCTGAAACACCTTTTTAAAATTTTATCAATTTATCAAAACGTGAAAAGGCCCCTTGGCTGCAACCAAAAGCACTCATGATTTTACAAAAGTGGTATTCACAAACATAATAGTAATGATTGTATAATACCACTAAACCCAGGATGCAGCAGAAAAGAACCTGAAAGTAGCTTACTTTCAAATGGTGACTTTTTTTATATATTTTTTTCGGAAACATTTATCTGAAACTAAGTTATCATAAAATTTGAAGAACTCTTAAAATTGCCACAGTGCATGGCATTTGCATCCCCTTAAAATTAATATTTATTTGATGCTGGTAAGTATATTTACTAAATAGGGAGTTTTTAATTATAAGAAAACATTAATATATGTTTATAACTTGATCATAATATTAGGATTCAACAAAAATCCATTTGGGAAGTAACTTTTTCTAGGCACTGACTTCCAGGGATGCAAAAATTTAGGAAAACCTCAAACACTGGTTAAATAAGGATTGTTCATGGTAGAAACATATATGCATCTAAATATGCCTACAAATTCTACTGGTCTTAGACAAATGGGTGCCCTATTCCCAAAACAGCACATATCTAATCAATGCATTTCCTTTCAGCAAGATTTGGTAACCTGTCTTAACACCTTTCAACGCAATTTCTTAATTTCTTAAATATTTTTAAGTGTGTTAACATGATTCACTTTTTTGCATTAGAATAAAATGTACAAACATTTCATTATGGTACTATATATAAAAAGATTTAAATGACAATTGTTTGTGAAATAAAATAAAAATGAACCAGTCATGATCAATGTGCCTATGTTGTTTCATGGTCCTAGGCGTAAGCATTCTTGAGTTATCATCCGGAAACCATTTTACTATTTCGAGTCACTGTGACCTTGACCTTTGACCTAGTGAACTGAAAATCAATAGGGATCATCTGCCAGTCATGATCAATGTACCTATAAAGTTTCATGATTCTAGGCCTAAGCATTCTTGAGTTATCATCCGGAAACCAATTTACTATTTCAAGTCACTGTGACCTTGACCTTTGACCTAGTGACCTGAAAATCAACAGGGGTCATCTGCCAGTCATGAGCAACGTACCTATGAACTTTCAGGATCCTAGGCCTAAGTGTTCTTGAGTTATCATCCGAAAACCATCTGGTGGACGGACCAACGAACCGACCGACATGTGAAAACAATATACCCCCTCTTCTTCGAAGGGGGGCATAATTAAATTTAATACAATATCATCAAATTTATAACAGTTACAAGACTTCATACAATAAGCAAATTAAGCCAGTTATTTTTCGATCTGAATGAAGACTTTATGAGAAATCATGGCCACATACCTCGGTGTGTGTTCCTCGCCCATCACTCCCAGCCACCGAGGTGTGAACTGCTGCTCATAGGTCTCCAGAACCTTTTTGAACACGCTTATAGGCTTGTTCTCCTCTGCAAAAAATAACCATGGAAGACTATTTCAACCATAAGTACACTCAATGTGGAAATAAATGTTCTACAATAATTGTGTTGCTGTACAGTGTTATCAACAAAACTTCAGACATTTGTATTTTCAGGAATATTGTTACTCCTTCTTTTTCTCAGATTGTTTTCCTTTCAATGTCACATTAGTTTTACAAACGAGTCAGTCTCTGAAAACCCCCCAGATTGAATGCATGTGCGTAAAATATCAGTCTAATCAGGCTAATCCTTTGCCAAAAAAAATTCTATAAAAGAGGAAAGTGTCATCCCTGATAAGCCTGTGTAGCCTGCACATGGTAATCTGGGATGATACTTTACACACATGCATTAAGCCCTGTTTTCTCAGAGCACAGCTCAAATAAAGTGTTTGGCTTATCTAATTAAATGCAGTTCCAAAATCACAGCCATGAATTCAAGCACAGCATTCCTATTACTACTTATCTATTACTTAATGTGAATTGGTATCTTGTCAAATGCAAAGGAGACACTTGCCTGTTTCTGCACAGTCCAGATGAGGATCTACGATAACTAGGGAGTTTGTTAAGGTCAGGCAAGTCGTATATGTACAATTTATTGTAAATTTTTCATATCAGCTTATATTCACATTGTCAAACAAAAGGTCTTGCAGATACATCTATTAAATAAACAGATGTCCCACATGTTTGCAATACCTTTACTTGGTTTAAGAAAGACTTTCAGTGTCCTTTTTAATAAAACGAACAAGACATTTAAAACTAGAGCTTTGTCACAGACATGACGAATACCCCCACATGCCGCATTGACAAAGAATAGTTTGCATGTTGTCTTCACAAAAAACAGCGAACACCATGCTCAATGTTAAAAATGCACCAAGTGACCCTGTGACCTTGTTTTTGACCTGGCATGGCCCATGTTCGAACTTGGCCTAAACATTATCTAGATACAACTTCTGACCAAGTTTGGTGTAGCTCGCATGAAAACTACTTGTGTTAGAGAGCGGACACCACGCTCAATGTTTAAAACGACCCGGCATGACCCATATTCCAACTTGACCTAAACGTCATCTAGATACAACATCTGACCAAGTTTGGTGAAGATCGGATGAAAACAACTTGAAATAGAGAGCTGACACTTCATACGGACCGACAGACTGACCGACCGACAGACAAGCTCACTCGTATATACCCCCCTAAACTTTGTTTGTGGTGGTATAAAAATTGAACATTAAACCCCGGATCCTTGTTAAAACAACTTCTTTTGACAATACAAAATTTCTATTGCCATTTCTATGTAATTTGATTTTAAAGCGTCATGTGGAAGTTAATTCACCCAAAATATGTTGATGTATTAAAATAATGCATATTCATTCTCTTAAGGATGATATCGTTCTCATATCAATGTTACATTGGTGTAATCATTAGATATATAGAATGCCAATTTCATTTTGATTCCTGCCTCCAGTGGTATTCAAAATTATGCAAACATAAAAAGCCTATTTCAATAGAAATACCAAAAGGAAGTCAAGTTATTGATAAATCTATAGCAAAACTTCATGTTCATTTCATTAATAAAGATTTTACAACAACTACTCATTTTCCCACACCCCCTTAAAGTATGTGTGACATATGCATGAATCAACCATTCAATACATACCATAAAGATGATATATTTTAGAAAGATATAATTCACCTTCAATATGCCCTTTAAGTGACATCTATGATAACTTTTGTGAAACTACAAATCCATTTTAACAATACCTATATAACACTATTTGCTTTAAAGACACCCTAAATCGATACCAGTACCAGTATGTTGACATCAAATATAATTTCTTACATTGATTTCCTTTGTAAATACCATTAAAAATAATGAGAGAATTAAAAAATCAACATAAGCTCAAAACAAAAACCAATCTCAATTGTGAACAAGCAAATTCGTTGAATTGATATCCCCCGCCAATATGCTTCTGGACACAAGTGTTATATTTGACACTAAAAAAAAATGCATTTTTTCATGATACAAAGGGCCATAACTCCGTTATTAACAGAAGGTGTACAATGCCATTTGGCGTGCATCATCCTCTTATCCATATATATACTCATACCAAGTTTCAATGAAATCCGCCAAAGCACTTCCAAGATATGGCTCCGGACACAAAAGTGCCGGACGGACGGAAAGACGGACGGAAAGACGGAAGGACAACGCCAAAACAATATCCCTCCGCCTATGGCGGCGGATAACAAGGTTTGATCACAAAGTAAAGGATACATCTAAAGTTCATAGTGTCTACAGGAATGTTCCAGGGGTTGCCAGGGCGGTTGAGAGGAATCTGAAAACAAAATCACTGCAAAAACACTAGCATCATGGATAGTCTATTTAATTTACTGAAAAAAAGACTGATGAAACAACACTTTTATCTTTCTAACTGTCTTGTATATTGTAGATGTACAATGTACCTTATTGTTTTGTAAACATTATTTGAATGACCATGAATTAAAACATGAGCAAATGTTTGAGGGATGGGAGCTCACAATCTTTGCCATTTTCTTGCTGGCATCTCTCAGGCCTGGTATCCTGGAGAAGGGCTGGTCCCCTCCCTTGGCCTTCACCTTCTTGGCTGCCGCTGCAGCGTCCTCACCTGAGGTCAAAGGTCAAACGATGAAATACATGCAAGTAATTTGCAAGAATGTATCTGGTTTCTTCTACAAATGCATAATATGTAAATGCACAGAAATTAACATTCAACTTAATCCACTATTGATTCTTTGACCAAGTAAGTGAATACTGACCCTAACAAAATGCTTGTTTGGTATGATTTACTAAAATATTTTTTTATGGAAAGATTGGAAAACAAAGTTGAGAACATAAATGAAAATGTAGCATATTTAACTTAGGCAGCTTATGGTGGCTATAAAAAGGCAAAGAACAATAAAGCTTGGAAAACCGGGCCTCATGCATGTGCATAAGGTGGCGTACCATATCAGCCTGTGCTGAATCAGGCACGATAATTTACCCCAAAACTGGACTTTTGCTAAGAAAAGAATTCATTTTACGAAAAATACCATAAAGACGAAAGTGTCCTCCCTGATTAGCGTGTGCTGATTGCAACGGCTAATCTGGGACAACACTTTACGCACATGCATTAAGATCTGTTTTCCCATTTAGTGATGCTGAAATAAATTATGCAACCAATACAATAAGAACCTGACAAACAACATCGAAACCGATGGAATCAGAGCCAATCAAGCAATAATGCACATACAAATATTCCACCTCTGGATGGGGCACACAAGGTGGGGTTGGGGTTGAATGGACATCAACTGATCAAGGGGACTATTATTGTTTATGTTTTTCTTTAAAAATACAACAACATTCCTTTCTGGAACCATATCAGTTAATGCGGCTTTAGACGTAAGAATGATTAGGTCTGTTGGTAGATTGTTTGGAAAGCATCATTGTTTTAACTAAATACCTCCAGAGACAGCATTGCTCATTCATTAACACATGTCTGATATTGATTTGTAATAAGTAACATGGTCACTTAAACAAATGTATAATATGCAAATGCACATGAATTAATTCCCAAGGGAATTAAAGGAAAAATGTTATAGAATACGCACTCTGATATCTGTGTCTGATTTGATTTATTGAAATTTATGGACTGAATATGGAACTTAATACCTGGCAATATAAACATGAGCAAAAATTAAAAGGAAGCATTTTTTAAAAGCATTAAAGCATCTATTGATAGCTATTAAATGGCAAATAACAAACATCACTAATGACAAAGATTTAAAATATACATGTTTCTGTAGGACACAGATGCCCACATTTTCTACTTTTGTCTCATTACTCCACATAGGCCAGTGTTTTTGAATAAGATATTGGATGGAAATGTTTGTAAGAATTACTGAGAAGGCAGGAAGAATATTAATAAAAATAATCTCTTGAAAAATTGTGATCCATATACAAATAAATTAGTGTTTTTTAATCTTTTATAAACAGTTTTTTTGATAATTGTTTTATTGGAGACAGATATATTTATTATAAACAAACACATAAACACTATAATCATTTATGGTATAATCATCATAGACCAACATTACAAGTTTATGGATTGCACATAACAGTGCAACATTACTATTACCGGTAAATACTTGTGGGTATGATATTAGAGTCATAAGACATGCACACAGTGAGAGACTAGATTATGGATGGCACATATGCATTTGAAATTGAATAAAAACTTGTGTTCTCAAATAGAAGTTCTATGCAAAAGTCTTGTCATAAAAAAGACAATAACTTGTTAAACTATGAAGCTTGTTAGGCTTTAACAAAGAATTTAGAAGTCTTGCTGTAGAGATGCCCATTATTCATTTTATCAACTGCCCAAAGTTGCCACGGAATTACACTAGGTTTTTTTATCTGCATAGTGAAATAATTAAAACGAAAATTATCTCATACAAATTTTAATAATGTTTTGTCATTGTTAATAAAAAATTGACAGACAGGATAAACAAATAACTGTAAAAGTTTTATGTACAGGTCTAAACAATTTCTGATCTTCAGACTTAAAGGGACTGTCAACCACAAATGACGAAAAAAGAAAAGTTCTAAAATACCGTATTTTCTTACAATTATTAGTTTAAAATGATTAAAATATCACAACTGGTATATTACATTACTTAAAAAAAGTTCATATGTTCAGTATATTTGGTAATAAAATTTTGCGATGTGAAATCGAAAGTACATCGCCAAAAAAGGTGACATAACGATATACACACTATAAATAACGCAAGCAAATTGATATATTAGATATATACAATTCACTACGCATGCACAATTTGCATTCCTGGGTTTACCACGTGACGATGATGATCAATCGATTGGCGTTATTTATAGTTAACTGGTAGTTACCTGGTAGACATACCCAGTAAAATTTATTACACGGCACGCGACTTGTTTTCTATAGACAAATAAGGAAATAAAGTGTGGGTTATTCTGCGATAACTTATGGGCGGAGCTTACTGTTTCGAAAATAGTTCCAAATAAATAAAGAAAATATGGCAGTAAAATGCACGTGCTAAAACCCGCTCTAAAAGAAATGTCATAAATGTAGCATGTTTATAAATGTAATGAAACAACAAATTGTATATTTGGTGATAAATGGCATAACCACGCCTACAAAGAATGTTAATTGTTAGGAAACGTAATTCAGAAAACATTTATAGCATGTCAGCTTTTCAGAAGCATCAATAAATGTGACGTCATTAAGTTTCTTCGATTCTACAATTCAATGAAAGTGACGTCATTTGCAAAATATTTATGAATGAAAACGACGTAATATGTTTGTAAAATTCAATGATGTCACTAAATATTGGACTTTGTACTAAGAAGGGCGGAGTATTGAAAAATATAGTTCACGTCCTAAAGCTTGCACCAAATCAATCAGAATCGTGTTAGAATCGAAATAATATTTTTCTATGATGGTTTGTTTTCGAATAACCCACAGTAAGTTGTATAGATGCGTGTTATCAAATCACTCGTGCTTCGCACTCGTGATTTAATTCCTACGCATCTATACTCCTTACTGTGGGTTATTCGACAATAAACCATGATAGAAAAATATTATTTCTTAAATAAACTGAAAATATGAAAACTTAACAACTTTTTCTAAGTAATGTAATATACCAGTCGTGATATTTTAATCAATATAAACTAATAATTGTAAAAAAATATGGTATTTTACAACTTTTCTTTTCAACGTCTTCGTGGTTGACAGTCCCTTTAATGGTTTCTGAAAATTGTGTGTGCCAGTCACAAAAAGTAATTTGACCAGAAAGTCAAATTAAGTTATACTTAACTTTTTTTCAGATAGGTGGTTTTGTGGAGAGCAACACGTAACTAATGAAGAAAAAAAAATCACATACTTTTTTTCACACTTGCTTAAAAATGTGGCCTTACCTAAACAAAAATCCATACCAAAATAAATGTTTAATCCCATTAACAGAAACACTTTTGAGATATGCGCAACACAGAAAAAGTCCTTTCTATGATCATTAACAAGGGTAATTCTCAAAACATCAAAATGGAAGTATGCAATTCATATGCTGATCAATATGTTTGTAAAGATATATCCCTTTTGTTGCAAAAGCAGCAATAGTTTTCGAATTATACTTCACACACAAATCCAGAAACACAGAAGGATGGACTGACAGATAGACAAGGGCATATCTATAATATGCTCCTTACATCTATGGAAGTGAGGACATATGTCCACCTACACATGTCAATGTAATTATATAATCAAAATGGGCTGCATACTTATGGAATGTTTTCAGTAATATATACTAAAGAAAAAACATTGAAATAAGCTGACAGTTGTGTTCTCTTATAAAAGAATTTTATTTGTTTTAAAACAGCTTATTACAAATATATTTATGAAATGCTTCAAATTGATAAAATATTGTATACTATAATTATCTTATATTGTTATGTACAATGGAAAAAAAACAAAATCTGCATTCTGTGAAAGCAAAACACTAGTCTGACATACATGGGAAATGAATAGCAAAATTTATACAGAAAACCTACCAAAAAGCATGCCAACAACAGTGCCTTTATGTATTTAGAAAATGGCTAAACAATTCTATCTACTAAAGGTATTTTCTCCAAACATTCCTGTTTAAAGCCCCAGTCTACCAAAAGTAGCTTGCTTTCTGCTTAATGGAATTTTTAGTTTTAAGAAAATCTCTCCTAAATGGAAATCTAGTTTAGACTGAAAGAATTGTCCCTGATTAGCCTGTGCTGACTACACAGGCTAATCTGGGAAGACACTATACATGCATGAATGAAACTCCATTTTCCCCCAGAGTGAGCTAATTAATGGCTAATTGAGAAAAGATGTAACCAGGACATGTGTGGAGAAATCTGAATCTGTTACTGACTGGGCACACCATGGCCCTGTTTGCCTTCAGATTTAGGGGCATCCCCTTTCTTAGACACGGCTGAAAATGCAAGTGGCAAATGAGCGAGGAAACAGAAAATGTCTGCAGATTGGATTGGAGAAACAATTAACCCTTCCCCGCTCAGAAGGCAGTTTGACCTGTTTGTATGCCCTTATAAAATCAATTTTAATCAAGACCTTTCTTAATAGATTCAAGATTTAAAGTTAGCTTAGTTTTCAACCCAAAGATGCCCATGAGCTGCAAAGAGCACAAAACCTAAACAGCCTGCAAGTTAATTGCATGCTGTTCTGTCCGCAGGCTGTTCTGGTTGTTGTGCTGGTTACATATACACATTTACACTTTGCTTCTGAGCAGGTAAAGGTCAAAGCAAAGATTGGAACATACACCATCAGAAAGATATGACAACAAATAACTAATGACAAATTAGATTTCACACGCATGCATTAATTTCATGAAAACAATATAAAGTATGATAACTTTAAGGAGTTTGTTACTTAACAAGACACCATTTAAGTATTATTAGTAACTTAAATTACATAAAATATTTTTATGATCAGATAATCATAGTTTCCCCTTGTACATGGTTGAGGTTATAGCTCACAAATCATCCATACAAAGGATTCATCACAGACATGAAAACATAATATGAGCAACATTTCAGGAAAATGGGGCTTAATACAGGTGCGTTAAGTGTTGTTCCAATAAGCCTTTGCAGTCTGCATGGGCCTATAAGGGATGCCACTTTCCACCTAAACTGGATTTTTGCCATTTAGAGATAAATACAACAAAGCGGAAAATGTGGTTCCTGCAGACTGCACACTGATCTGTGATGACACTTTTTGCACATAAATTAAAACCTGTTTCCCAGAGCTAGGCTAATATTAGGAAAACTAAAGATCACAGACACAGTAATCAACTCTTGATCACAGACATAGTAATCAACTCTTGATCACAGACACAGTAATCAACTCTTGATCACAGACACAGTAATCAACTCTTGATCACAGACACAGTAATCAACTCTTGATCACAGACACAGTAATCAACTCTTGATCACAGACACAGTAATCAACTCTTGATCACAGACACAGTAATCAACGCTTGATCACAGACACAGTAATCAACTCTTGATCACAGACACAGTAATCAACTCTTGATCACAGACACAGTAATCAACTCTTGCCACTATTTGAAACCATCACCTCTTGGTTACTTTTGTTGCTACATAGAGAATACATACCTGCTGTGTCTACTGCAAACAAAATAACAGATTTAACTTCATCACTTTAAACTTTGTATGCATTTTAGTGAGCAAATTATTTCTGTCTATGTGGTATTTCTACCACATCATGTTGTTATTTGGCTCATGATCCCACATCCCACATGCTGTGGATGTTTCACCAAAAGGAATGTTTAGTTACTGCATTTTAGATCATAGACTATGGTTTACTGTTAGAGGCCAACTTTAGAAATCCACTATTACTTTGAAAACCATGAAAGCAAGCCATTGGCTGATGGCATGGTTAAGTGAACATGACTTCTTATGGTTGTCTCCAAGATCCTTATTTAGAAGGCTTGGTGATAAGAGAGTAATAGTTGCATTTTATTTACTTAGTATGCTTATATAACAAAACAAATAAAGAAACAGGTATTTAAATGCAAACATGTACTCCAATCATTTTTTTTTTATTCATATATATTCGAATTTGTTTCCAGCCCTATTTTATAACATTTAATTGGATCAACAAATGCTTTCATTATTGTTTTAATAGAATTGAACATGAAGACTTAATGCTAAATACTCCTGTTTAAAGGTCTCTGTTGCATTGATCAGGGAACAATTATTTATTTGTTGTTCAAATGATGGAAAAAAACAGAAACATGATAATGCCATGAAACCAATGTTTCAGGACACCATCCAATCGTCCACTTGCATAACTGCCTGCCCGCCACAGGTGTTTCCAAAGAAAACAATCAAATTTGTATAAACAGATGTTTAAACAAGAGGGCCTGAAAGGCCCAAAGTCGCTCACCTGAGATAACAAGATATTATTGGGACAAATCTTCTGACCAAGTTTCACGAAGATCGGAAAATAAATGTGGCCTCTAGAGTGTTAACAAAGTTTTACTATAGCCATAAAAGGAAAAATGCCCCGCCCCCTGGCAGCCATGTTTTTCAACCAACCGGCATCATTTTCGAACTCGTCCAAGATATTATTGGGATGAATCTTCTGACCAAGTTTCATGAAGATCGGACAGTAAATGTTGCCTCTAGAGTGTTAACAAGATTTTACTATAGACATATAATATGCCCCACCCCTTGGAAGCCATTTTTTTCAAGCAAACATAATTATTTTCGAACTCATCCAAGATATCATTGAGACCAATCTTCTTACCAAATTTCATGAAGATTGGACACTAAATGTGGCCTCTAGAGTGTTAACAAGGTTTTACTATAGCCGTATGTAGCCATATAAGGAAAAATGCCCCGCCCCTTGTGGCCATGTTATATTAGCAACCAAAACCATTTTCAAACTCTACCAAGATATCATTCGGATAAATATTCTGACCAAGTTTCATGATGATCGGAAAATAAATGTGACCTCTAGAGTGTTAACAAGGTTTTACTATAGCCATATAAGGAAAATAGCCCTGCACCCGTGGTGGCCATGTTTTTCAACCAACCGGCATCATTTTTGAACTCGTTCAAGATATTATTAGGATGAATCTTCTGACCAAGTTTCGTGAAGATCGGACTATAAATGTGGCCTCTAGAGTGTTTACAAGATTTTACTATAGCCTTATTTAGCCATATAAGGAAAAATGCCCCGCCCGTTGGCGGCCATGTTTTTCATGCAAACGTAACCATTTTCAAACTAATCCAAGATATCATTAAGACAAATCTTCTGACCATATTTCATCAAGATTGGACAATAAATGTGGCCTCTAGAGTGTTCAGTTTTATATCCAGTAGGGATAAAGATATACATATTTCATAGTAAAAACACTCTTTTATTAATATTTCGCCCAAACGGGCTTTATCAAAGTTTACAAATACGAATTCACTACATAGTTATAACTGTTGTATACACCAATAAAGTAAATGTTTTACAACGTCAAATATGACAGGAAATGACGTCATGACGTCGTACTTTACCATGCGATATACAATTGCGCCAAAATACATAATATACATGACATTTCGTTGTATGGTTCTTATACTTGATCAGAAATTCATTCCTCATTGTAATTTTCCAAATTGAATTTGATAATAAAAAGTATTACAATAACATCATATTGTTATATCAATAATAATAACTATATTAATGATAACAATAATTACTATAATAATAATATAGATATTTACTGTACCAACCTAAAAATAATATTCACAAAATCAAAATTCCTATTTTGTAGTCAGCACTATTACTATAATATCTCAATACTAATTCTTATTGACTATATTTATCAACATTTAAACAAATTGAAATGATTAATAATTAATTATTTATAATAATTTTAATTCCAATCTTTTAAATGAAGTTAAATTCTAATGTATTGTGTTCATACATATGCACACATATATACGCATTCCTTCACACTTGTACATATTCACTCATATACTTGCACATATAATTACAGGTACACAAATAAACACCTACATGTGTACATACATACACATATACATATATATATACACACCCACACATATACTCATATATACACACATACATATCCACCCTCTCACATACTTACGCTCGCATGCACTATTGTTGGAGAATTATGCATTTTGAAAATAGTTATCGTTACTTAAACTGTCTACACGAATCTCGTATTGGCCTACACTATCGCCTATAATTCTGCCATACTAAATCGGAAGCTGCTTTTGTGTTAAGTCCATTTGGAACTTCTGTCTTTAACAATTGAATCCAGTTAAGTTCTTTTATCTTGCGGTAGTAATCCGAATTGTCTCTAATATTTTGTAAAACACATACTCCCATGTCTTCTACACTATGTTGTCCGGAGTTAAAATGCTCAGCAACAGGTTTGCTTCTGTGGTGCCTTGTATCTGCCTCATGCTCCTTTAATCGTTCTTTTAGTGAGCGTGATGTCTCCCCCACATAAACTATTTTGCCACACTGTATACAGTTTATTCCATAGATGACGTTACATGCTTCACAGGTCTGCCTTTTGCTAATGGTCACTCCACTCACCCCTCCACGGTTGTGCAACCCCCTTGTTAGCATGTCACACACTACACACTTTTTGGTGCATCTTTCTACTGGATTGACCTCCCTTGTCATAGTACGATTGGTTTTTTCATGCACTAATATATCTGCTATGTTCTTGTCTCGTCTGTATGCAACAATAGGCATTTCATTAAAAACTTCCTTCATTCTATTCGACTCGTGCAGTAGAGGTAGGTGCTTTTTCACAATATCGTGTATGCGTGGTAGTTTTTTCGAGTACGTAAGTACAAGTGGAACTCTTTTCATGTTTTTCTTCTTGTCTTCACTTGGTTTCAAAAGAGTATCCCTATCCAGCTTGTCTGCTCGATCAAATTGCCTGTCAATGATCTTTCCGCTATAGCCACGTTTACGAAGATAGTGTTTTAATTTTTTCTTATGGACCTGATAATCTGTATCTTTAGAACAGATTCTTTTCAGTCTAATGGCTTGACTATATGGAATGGCTTCTTTTGTTTTTCTTGGATGGCTTGATTTGTAGTTTAAATACATGTGCTTGTCTGAGGGTTTTGTGTATAAAGATGTTATTACTTTCCTATCTTCTATCTTCACGATAGTATCCAGAAATTCTATTTCTTTCCCACCAACTCTCATTTCTACTTGAATACTTTCATCAATCTGGTTTGCAAACATAAGGAACTCATTAAGCTTTTCCAGTCCATGTGTCCAAAATCCAAATCCATCGTCGATGTATCTTTTGTAAAAGATGGGTATGAACTCATTCTTCATTAGTTCTTCATCCCATTTACGCATATAGGCACATGCAAAATTCCTCCCCAACTTTGAGCCTATGGCAACTCCTTTTCTTTGTTTATACTCAGTTCCATTGAATGTTATAATATTGTTGTCAAGAACGGTGGTTATCATTTCTTCTATTGCTTTTGAAGGGATGGTTTTGTCTGTTCTAGTTTCAAGTGCTTCTCTACATGCCTCTAAGCCTTTTTGTTTAGGAATGGATGGATAAAGTTTGATAACATCAAAGCAGAAAAGCATTGTATTTTCTGGAATTTCATTGGGGATTTCTTGCAGTTTTGTCAGAAAATCTGTTGTATCTTTAATATAACTTGGTGTTGTTTCTACAAACTCATTCAACTCTTTCTCTGCAACTTCTGCCATGTTTTCTGTGGCCGTCCTAATGCCATTCACTATTGTCCGGTATGGATTGTTATTTTTATGGATTTTTGGATTTCCTTTTAACTTTGCTTCTTGGGGGTGTTTTGGTATTAAGTAATCTTTCAGTTCCTGGTCAATAAGGCCGTCTCTATATAATTTGGCCTTTGATTCTTTGTCACTTATATTTGACTGAACTCTGTCTTTAAGTCCATATAGTATCTCTCGTTTTACCGCGTCAATATATGTATCAAGACTTTTTTCTCTCCCAGGTGTTGGTGTAAATCTTCTTTTTTTCTTCATCCATGGTTTGATATTATCTTTCTCCTGATCATTTTGTTTATCATGGAAATACTCTTTAAGACGCATGCGTCTTTCCCACTCACAGAGATCGCTTTGCAGTTTTGTGATGTCATATTTGTTAGTTGTAGGTATGAATTTTAAACCTTTTGATAGAATTTCTTTTTCATTAAATGTTAAATCCCTGGAAGATAAGTTTATGATTGTTGAAAACTGATCCTTTGTTACCAAGTCTCTGTCTGTATCTTTGTGTGGATTGTCTTTGTTTATAACCTTCTTTTTGTCCTTAAAACATGCATGTTCCACTTCAGATGGTTTCGGAATTCGTACCATTTCATCATGCGATACTGTTTTGACATGAGGCTTTTCGGGAAGTTGTTCCATATCGAACCAGTCAAACTGAGACGTATCTTCAATTCGGTCATGTGATACTTTTTGCTTACTTTTCACTCTTAATGAATCAAAATGTCCATGTTCCATTTTCAAGAAAAAATATCGCTTTATTTTTGTACTTTTTGTAACCGGTTCGAAATTCAGAATTTGAGTTACACCGTTCGTTACGTTGTAGATCTGTACAACAGCTGAATATACCGTAGCCGCTGCATAAATTTCTGCTTCTGTAGCCCATGAAGACATTCTGCCATCTTTATGACTCTGATTTGTTATATGAATGTTGATGTCCTCATCTATATATACTGAATACAGATTGGTGTTGTTGTGCATATGGTGAACTATCTTATCTCGTATACATGCATGTTTCTCCACAGATCCATAAATGTCTAAAGCAATACATCTGTAAAAACAATTCCCATCTCCTGCTACATTTTTCACAATGAAATCATCTAATGAGTTATTAATGTCTCTGATGTCAAAATTAAGCATACGTGCCTTTTGCAATTTGTTTTGTTTCCGTTCATATAGACTCCTTTTTAAATGATTTGAGTTTTCATTATGAATATCTAGAGTGTTAACAAGGTTTTACTATAGCCATATAAGGAAAAAATGCCCTGCCCCCTGGCGGCCATGTTTTTCAACCAACCGGCATCATATTCGAACTCATCCAAGATATTATTGGGATGAATCTCCTGACCAAGTTTCATTAAGATTGGACAATAAATGTGGCCTCTAGAGTGTTAACAAGATTTTACTATAGCCATATAAGGAAAAATGCCCCGCCCCTTGGCAGCCATGCTTTTCAAGCAAAGGTTACCATTTTTGAACTCAGCCAAGATATCAGTGGGAAAAATCTTCTGGGCAAGTTTCATGAAGATCGGAAAATAAATGTGGCATCTAGAGTGTTAACAAGGTTTTACTATAGCCATATAAGGAAAAATGCCCCGCCCCCTGGCGGCCATGTTTTTCAACCAACTGGCATCATTTTCAAACTCGTCCAAGATATCATTGGGATGAATCTTCTGACCAAGTTTTATGAAGATCAGAAAATAAATGTGGCCTCTAGAGTGTTAACAAGATTTTACTATAGCCTAATATAGCCATATAAGGAAAAATGCCCCGCCCCTTGGCAGCCATGTTTTTCAAGCAAATGTAACCATTTTCGAACTCATCCAAGATAGCATCGACACCAATCTTCTGACAAATTTCATGAAGATTGGACAATAAATGTGGCCTCTAGAGAGTTAACAAGGCAAATGTTGACGCCGCACAACGGACAAAAAGCGATCACAAAAGCTCACCATGAGCACGTTGTGCTCAGGTGAGCTAAAAACAAACAACAACAAAAAAACATAATTCAAAATACCCATTAATGCCATACCACCTTGTTTTGCTGGGGTTTTCCCAGTTTTACTAGGTAAGTCTGAGATGCAATATGTTCAGGTCAATCAGAATAATCAATAAAACAGTGCGTACTTAAAAATTGGGCCTCATTGAGGGAAAACTGGGCTTAATGTCTGTGCAACTAAAGCCTTCCTAGATTTGCCTGTGCAGTCTGCGAGCGCTTATATGGGACGACGCTTTCCTCATAGACTGGATATTTGCTTAGAAGAGACTTCATTCAAACCTATAGATCTATAAAAGCGGAAAGTGTTGTCCCTGATTATCCTGAGTGAACTGCACAGGCTAATCTGGGACAACAATTTTCACACATGCATTTACCCCAGTTTTCACAGAATAAGGCTAAATTAATCCATTGCCTATCCTAATAACAACAATACCAATAACATAATTGTCAAAGAGGAGCAGAAATTATACCCCATGCATTTTTAATCGTTTCTCACACTTCTGTGTATAATACAAACTAAGGTTCAAATATGCACATATCATTTGCCCAAACAACCTTTTTATTTATCAGTTAAAGAATAAATCATTACATGCAGAAAGTGCAAGTTGATTTTTCATATAAATTTACTTATACTTTTGACAGACTTTCGGAACATAAGTTGCACATAATGCATTCAATCTTAATTTGAATTTATTTACTTATTGATTTTATGTTACAATTTAATATGAACAATACACAATGCCCACAAATTATGATGTACACATGTTCAATGAGAATACTGCATCAACAAAATTTACTATTTTGAGAGCAGGTTAAAGTCAGGGATATAAAATAAAACAACGCTGGTTGGGGAGAGGTGCATTAAAGGGTTTAAACCAGACTCCACGGTAATCAATTTTAGGACATCACACTTTGATAAAGTGCTTTTTCAAATGAAATTTCAAATCTATTTTAATCTCATTCCGGGAAAACTGGTGCTAATGCTTATCTGTCAATGCTGTCACAGATTCGCTTGTGCAGTTTGCATGCTGTACAGGCTTATCTGGGGTTATGCTTTAAGCACATGCATTAAGCCCAGTTTTCCCAACGCAAAGCTCATATTTAAATCATTAAACACACAACTGCAACACTTTGCAGAGAAGAGCTGGGATGAATATTCAGACAAGTACATGGGTATCAGCTGAGGGAATGGTGAAACATTGCGTATATCTCTTCCCTATATTAATCATTAAACTAAAGATATTTATTTAGACATTTTAAAAAGTTTGCACAAATTATAGAATACTTTTGAAGCATCGTATAATAATTATATACTGGGTATGCAAGTTAACAATATCATGTACGTAAGAACATTATCTTTTTTAGTAAAAAAAGATTCACAATTCAGACAGTGGCAATTTTAGTGACGATTGACCGACTTCATAAATCTGCCCTTTAAACAGAAGAATAGTGACTAGATGACTAGATGTCTTTCATACATTAAAAGACCATTATAAACGTTAAATTACAGTCTGCACCCGCTCTGACACACAGATGCACAAAATAACTTAACAATTATGAAAGCTTTATCAAGCCCATCAACAAGTGGGCTCCACATAAAAAATCATTACCAGAACCCTTTTACCCATATATATATATCCAGGTCATAAGCCTTCCTCTTGAAAAACTGGGCTAAAAGCATGTGTGAAAAGTGTTGTCCCAGATTAGCTTGTGCAGTATGCTCAGGCTAATCAGGCACAACACTTTCTGCTTTTAAGGACTTTTTTGTTTAAAGCAGGTCTCTTCTAAACGAAAACCTAAAGGTGTCATCGTTGAAAAGCATGTGCAGACAGCACATGCATTAAGCCCAGTTTTTCCAGAGTGCAGTTCACATGTAGTTTTACAGCATGTCATGTGACTCACTAGGTGGGCTGTCCTGGAAGTAGCGGTGGTAGAACAGCTGCAGTGAGAAGTCTCGAGACAACGACACAAAGTCAGCCTGGAATAGAGGGGAATATTTGACATCAGTTGAGGAGATCAGTTGTTATTGTGGAATAGAGGGGAATATAACATAAGATAATGCTATCAGCACATAATAGAGTGGACTATTACATAAGATAATGTTGTCACTGTGGAATAGAGGGAAATATAAATTACATCATTTAATGTTGTCAGTGTGGAATAGAGGCGAATATTACATCAGATAATGCTGTCAGCATAGAATTGAGTGGAATATTACATCAGATAATGTTGTCAGTGTGAAATAGAGGGGAATATCACATCAGATTATGTTGTCAGTGTGGAATAGAGGGGAATATTACATCAGATTATGTTGTCAGTGTGGAATAGAGGGAAATATTACATCAGATTATGTTGTCAGTGTGGAATAGAGCGGAATATTACATCAGATTATGTTGTCAGTGTGGAATAGAGGAGAATATCACATCAGATTATGTTGTCAGTGTGGAATAGAGGGGAATATTACATCAGATTATGTCGTCAGTGTGGAATAGAGGGGAATATTACATCAGATTATGTTGTCAGTGTGGAATAGAGCGGAATATTACATCAGATTATGTTGTCAGTGTGGAATAGAGGAGAATATTACATCAGATTAAGTTGTAAGTGTGGAATAGAGGGAAATATTACATCAGATTAAGTTGTCAGTGTGGAGTAGAGGGAAATATTACATCAGATTCTGTTGCCAGTGTGGAATAGAGGGGAATATTAATCAGATTAAGTTGTCAGTGTGGAATAGAGGTAAATATTACATCAGATTATGTTGCCAGTGTGGAATAGAGGGGAATATTACATCAGATTATGTTGTCAGTGTGGAATAGAGGGGAATATTACATCAGATTAAGTTGTCAGTGTGGAATATATGTGAAACCATTATATATCGTCAGGCATTAATTTTTTGTATATTTTGACAGTCGACCGATTGACAAATTCAAGATCCTAACGAACAATTATGTCCCATATTTGAACAAATTAAGACTGAATTACCAAAGGCATGAGGCACTAAAATCCAACGTAATCCACGCATACATACTCCGTCTGTTACGTAATAAAGATAAATCCGGTTTTGACACAAAAGGGTGTAGATTACACAGTGTACTTAACTGACACGTGACATGTTGCTCTTAAACGCAAAAGCAGTACAGCTGTATCGAATGCGTTGACTTCGTTTAGGTAGAATTGTAATGATAAGCGCTAATTGTTAACAAATTCAATATCCATTGTGTGTTTTGTTTTTCAGTGTTGTTGCAGAAGATTATACAGCCTCCACGCACCGGATTAGATCCGGATCAAAGACAATAAACACAATTAAAAGATGGTGATGTATATACTTACCGTATACTTTCTCCGCATTGATAACAAATAAATACAGAACATTTTGATTTGTGTTTAGTTGTTTGCATTTAACTACAATACAGGTGTAAAAATAGCTTGTGCTTCGTTTTATGGGCTATCGATTTTTTTAATCATTGACATCTTTTACAAGTTTTACGATACATGTTTCAAATAATTGTTACTTGTAGCAATTGAAAGCAGAACAGGAAAAGAGAAATTAGCAATCATGACGATTAGTTCCATCCAAACGTAGGAAATTGTTTTCAAAAATTCACTTTTATTTTTGCGCTATTTCCAGGATATCCCCGGAAAGCACGTGTTTCAAATGACTGAGTATGACACAATAAAACATTGCTTTGTATCCTATTGCATTCAATCTAATTTAAACTCACTCGTCCATTGGTTGTTACAATTAAATCTGAACTTTGCCCTATGAAACCGCTGTCCCATAATGCACTGTTAATTTTACACTTCAGAAAATTATTTTACTTAAAATGATCAAATATTTACGATGCAAAACTCTTGAAAACTGACCAAACAGTTTGCTAACACTAATTTTAACCAATAATCTTCGCACCATTTCTAATTTGCGCCGACAAAGGTAAGATTGTTATTAGTTTGGCCATGATAATAAATGAATAAGACCAATTGGCAACTGGCTTCAATGTTTCAAACCCGGGTTTCAAACACTTGTTAACGGTTATTTGGTCCCACGTATCCGCTAATCATAATAATGATACACTAATGGGGGAAAATTACTGATCAACTAATAACAAAATACTAGTATATTGACATGTGACAAACAGGCCCCACCTCCCGCAAGTGACTCTCAAGTGTCTTCCCTCTTTCCCCACTACGATTTTTCGCAACCGCGATATATTTTGGACAAACACATCGGATATTGACTGAAGCATTTTTTTTCAAAGTCAGGAATTGGCAAATTTAAGTGCTGACGAAAACGTCATTTTTATAAAAATGACGAAATTTCGTGCTGGCGAAAATAAATGATTTTACAGTATTACATCAGATTAAGTTATCAGTGTGGAATAGAGGGGAATAATGTATCAGATTATGTTGTCAGTGTGGAATAGTTGGGAATATTACATCAGATTATGTTGTAAGCAAGGGCTAGAGGAGAATATAATATGAGACAATACTATCAGCCTGAAATAAAGGTAATTAATGAAATATATTATGGAAATCAAAGCTTGCTGTGGTTACTTACCCTGTTGGTTAACAATCACTGCTTTGAATGTCATTTAATTATTAAGGCAAAACGAAAGTGTCATTTGATTTTTGTGTGCAAAAACAAAAGTTTTAATATCATCATCAGCAATTTTTTTGTCTTGCGAAGTGGCAATTATTCAACTTACAATTGCGAAAAATAGTTGCATCGGGAATGTTGCAGTTAACTGGTCCCAACCTTGTATAGAGGAAAAATGCGCAAAGGTTTAAGCAAACCTGAGGCTATAACACACCTGGAAGATCTTGAGTGCCTCCAGAGGTAGCTCCATGAGGTCTGGGTCAGCCAGGAGGATGGCGTACTCCTGTGGTGGGGCAGGGGGTTCTTTGGGCTCGCGCCCAGCCTTGTCGGTTGTACTGGTTGATGGGCTTGTAGTGGGAGGGCTGAAGAAATGGGAAAAAGGGCTTAATACTTTTGCTTGAAGTGTCGGTCCAGATTTGCCAGTGCAGTCTCCACAGGTAAATAAAGGCTTTTTTGCTTTTAAAGTATTTTTCATTTAAAGTGAAAATCCACTCTAGGCAGAAAGTTTCATCCCAAAATAGCCTGTGCGGACTGCCTGTTTTTTTTAGAGCATATAAATATGAATGTATATAAATGTTTCATTTTTTATATATTGTACATATTAAATTAAAGGATATCTTTATCAGCACTCCCACAAGCTTTCAAAAGTTGGAAGGCGTGACTTCCCAGCCCTAAATTTTGGACACCCCAGACACAAAGTTGGTAGTCCTTTTTATTTTAGTATTTTAGAAAACCCTGATGTATGTGCTGATTGCTGGATAAATACATTTTCCAACTCTATCCATTACCCAATAATCCAGTATAATTATGTTTTTTATTTTCCAAACCAAAATATGGCCAATATAGACAATTATGTGCTTTTTACGCAAGTGCATAATTATGCAAACTGGACAGTGGGATGGGGGACAATACTTTCCACTTTTATGGAATTTTTTATTCAAAGGAAGTCTCTCCTAATTAAAAATGCTGTTTAGGCCTGTGTCGTCCCTGTTTAGCCTGTGCAGACACATGCATCCACGTTGTCTCAGAGCAAGGCTTTTATGTATATAAATGTTTAACTTTTTCTATTGTATGTACATGTTCAATAAAAGGATATATACAAAAAGAAAGTCTAGGCAGAAAGTGTCGTCCCTTATTAGGCTGTGCAGAGCCCACAGACTAATCTGGGAAAGCACTTTAGCCCTATGCATGCTGGGAAATTTGTCATCTGCTAAATTTCTAATATTAGCATTTTCTTCTATTTTTTTCAAAGAATACTATCAGAATAGCAAACAGTTTGAATCCTGATGAGACGCCACATTCTGTGGCGTCTCATCTGGACCCAAACTGTTTGCAAAGGCCTTCAAAATTCTGTTCCAGCACTGAAAGAGTTACGCCCAGTTTTCCCAGAGCCAGGCAGGCACTGTCCGTATTGTATGACTCACAGCAGCACGCCATCCAGCTGCTGGGTGAGGGGCTTCAGGTACATCTCAAGGGACATAACCAGGTCTCTGAACTCGTCTTGCAGGAGGTGCTCTTCCTTCTCCCCATCTTCAATCAGCGACTGAAATAACACGACAAATGTGAAAGTAGAAATGAGCCCCTTTCTGGGAAAACTGGGCTAAGTGTGTAATGTGTTGTCCATGAGTCTGTACATACAGGCTTATCAGAGAGGACATTTTCTGCCTACAATGGATTTTTGTTTAGAAGAGACCTCCTTCATATGAAAAAAAATCATAAAAGCACACGGTAGTGTGCAGACTGGACAGGATAATCGTGGATGACATATTACGCACATTCATTAAGCCCAGTTTCCCCACATAATAGGCAGTTAATGGATGTTTATCTGCATAGGACTAGAGCTTTATTGTAAACGTTAAAGTGACTATTACCCGCAAACAGCTTTGTCAGCTACACAGAGGACAAAAAGCTCAGTGTGGACCACTGGAGATGAAAACGTGTATTGCACATTAAGAGTTTCATGTCCATGACATATTTTAACTTTCAATTTAATCACTTATGAAATTTGAAAAAAGTTCAAGAAGCTTACCAAGAGACAAACAGAAGTGAATTTTCATATACTCTCTTCCTACAGATTGTAACAATATTATTCTATTGCAACATGCTAATGAAACAGTACACAATTGTGTCCATAGAACAAAAATGCTCCCACAGTCCACTTTTGTCTCACAACTTTGCTTATTAAACAAGAGATTGCCAAGCAATATTGTCCCCTACCGGTAAAAGTCCACCATTGTCAGTAAAAATGGTTTTTTTTAATTTGTGGCCATAGCCAATAGAATTCTTGACGTAGGAACAAACTGAAATGACGTGCATACTCTCCATATTGCCATCTATCCATGTATAAAGTTTCATTAAAAAATATGAAGAACTTTTAAAGTTATTGCAGGATCCAGAAAAGTGTGACAGACTGACTGACACACGGAGCGCAAACCATAAGTCCCCTCGGGTTTCACCGGTAGGGGACAAAAAACACAAGCTGTTAATGGCAACCTTTGACTTTTGACCTCCAAGGGTGACCTTGATCTCTGAAGTATGAGAGGGGTTTATACAAAGACACTAAGTTTCCTCATGGTAGCAATTTGTGGAATGTTATCTTAAAATATGAATGATAAAAGTTACAGCCTGCACAAGCTGTTTAATGGCCAAATTTGATGTTTGACCTCTAAGTATGACCTTGAACTCTGAGGTAGGCAACTATGGTTTTACAAAATGGGGTTTCCTCATTGTGATCATTAGTGGTAAGTTATTTTAACATAGCACAATAAATGACAAAGTTACAGTCCGGACAACTGATTTAAGGCCAAATATGACCTTTGAACTCAGAAAAATGAAAAACAACCTTTAAAGAAGGGAGACCCATGTTGCACATGAGTTATCGTTGTATAATGGATTGCATTTGTGCTACGCTTTTTTTACATCCATCAATATACGACAAAGTTATGGGTAAGACAGGAATTTTTAAGCTGATTTATGACATACAATTGACCTTAAAGTCCATACAGGCTAATAAAGGATTTTTGCTCAGAACAGACTTCCTTTGATTAAACATTTCAATACAAGCAGAAAGTGTTGTCCATGATTAGAAAGTGTGGACTGCACAGACTAATCTGTGATGACACTTTACGCACATGCATTGAGTTTGGGTTCCCCATAGCAAGGCTCATATCTAAACATCTTTCTATTTCATTTAATTAGCATGCAAGTGTTAAAACTTATACATTCTGCAATTTAGAGCAAACTTTCATTAAAAAGCTCTTTATTCAAAACAGTTTTACTCAAAGTACAATGTCTAAAAATAGTCATATTATACTACAAAAACATAACCTTTTTATTTCAAATGGTTAGTACCTTAGCAAAATAGATTTTCCATCTATTAATGTTTCAGCATTTAGATTCAGCATATCTCTCTTTTACTTTTACCAAGTGTACATATATATAAATGGTCCACTTTACATTTTCAATTCTTATCAAATAGAAGATCACCTTGCACAAAGAATTCAGAAAAAAGGTGCATACCATAGCCAATTATGTCTAGTAGTGTTTATGCAAAAGTTATATATTTGACCTGCTCATGTGAACATGGGTATTATCGCATTCGCAAAGTCTAGTCAGGAGGTATATATATCAGCTATAGTCACACAAGATTTTGTGGTCTCAAAAGCAGACCTTATCACTCCTCATCAGAGTTTATGGCTGCAGAGGCACATCTGGAGCTACACTATTTGGTATTTCCCAAGGCCCATATCTGGAGCTACACTATTTGGTATTTCCCAAGGCCCATATCTGGAGCTACACTATTTGGTATTTCCCAAGGCCCATATCTGGAGCTACTCTGTTTGGTATTTCCCAAGGCCCATATCTGGAGCTACTCTATTTGGTATTTCCCAAGGCCCATATCTGGAGCTACACTATTTGGTATTTCCCAAGGCCCATATCTGGAGCTACTCTGTTTGGTATTTCCCAAGGCCCATATCTGGAGCTACTCTGTTTGGTATTTCCCAAGTCCCATATCTGGAGCTTCACTATTTGGTATTTCCCAATGCCCATATCTGGAGCTACTCTGTTTGGTATTTCCCAAGGCCCATATCTGGAGCTACTCTGTTTGGTATTTCCCAAGGCCCATATCTAGAGCTATGCTGTTTGGTATTTCCCAAGGCCCATATCTGGAGCTACTCTGTTTGGTATTTCCCAAGGCCCATATCTGGAGCTACATTATTTGGTATTTCCCAAGGCCCAAATCTGGAGCTCCTCTGTTTGGTATTTCCCAAGGCCCATATCTGGAGCTACTCTGTTTGGTATTTTCCAAGGCCCATATCTGAAGCTTCACTATTTGGTATTTCCCAAGGCCCATATCTGGAGCTACTCTGTTTGGTATGTTCTAAGGCCCATATCTGGAGCTACTCTGTTTGGTATGTTCTAAGACCCATATCTGGAGCTACACTGTTTGGTATTTTCCAAGGCCCATATCTGGAGCTTCTCTGTTTGTATGTTCTAAGGCCCATATCTGGAGCTACTTTGTTTGTTATATTCTTAGGCCCACATGTGGAGCTACTCTATTTGGTATGTTCTAAGGCCCATATCTGGAGCTTCTCTGTTTGTATGTTCTAAGGCCCATATCTGGAGCTACTTTGTTTGTTATATTCTTAGGCCCACATGTGGAGCTACTCTATTTGGTATGTTCTAAGGCCCATATCTGGAGCTACTCTGTTTTGTATTTCCCAAGGCCTATATCTGGAGCAACTCTGTTTGATATGTTCTAAGGCCCATATCTGGAGCTACTCTGTTTAGTATGTTCTAAGGCCCATATTTGGAGCAACTCTGTTTGATATGTTCTAAGGCCCATATCTGGAGCTACTCTGTTTAGTATGTGCTAAGGCCCATATTTGGAGCTATGCTGTTTGGTATGTTCTAAGGCCCATATCTGGCGCTACTCTGTTTGGCAGGTTCTAAGGCCCATTTCTGGCGCTACTCTTTTTGGCAAGTTCTAAGGCTCATATCTGGAGCTACTCTTTTTGGTTTGTTCTAAGGCTCATATCTGGAGCTACTCTTTTTGATATGGTCTAAGGCCCTTTTTCACATGAAGAGGCTTTTTAATACATAGAAGAGAGTGATACTGCTGCAAAATGTAATCACCAATATTGTCATCAGAGCAACATAGCAAGATGAAATAAAAGCACAAACTTCAACCATTGTGATAATTTATTAATGATCATGTATTGTAGCTAGTGGTTAATACTACTCAAAGGTCCTAAGCCAAGAACAAGGAAGATAAGAACCTGAATGCTGGCAGCATGAGCTGTGTGACACTTACAGATATCTCATCTTCACTCTTGTCCCTTTTCTGTCCCAGAGAATACTACAATGATGTAACTTACCAGGTCTAGTGTTTAAAAACGCATAAAATGTGATTCTTTTTAGAACAAATATTGTTATAGAATCTACAGCCTTCAAATTGCTGTTGATTCCTATTCATATGAAAGTTAAAAAGAAAATACCTTAAATGTTACTGCTTGCTAACAGAGGGACTTAACTTCACAGGAAAGGAATAATAATTTTTACACATGACACAAGTACTACCTTGGATTTGCCACCACTCATGCTATTAGCCCTACATTGAGTTTTTTCTCCTTTATGTTATAATCTATACCTTAAATGTATTCCCCTTCATCAGCCCTACCTTGGTTTTATTCCCATACCTTAGGTGTATTCCCATACCTTAGCTTTATTTACCATTGGTATATTCCTCCAACCTTGGGTTTGTAAGCCCTACCTTCAGTTTATTTCCCCTTACTTGGATTTATTCCCTTTACCTTGGTTTTTTTCCCTTACCCCTGGTTTATTTCCCCTACCTTGGATTTATAAGCCCCTACCTTGGGTTTATTTCTTATACCTTAGCTTTATTCCCTCTTCCTTGGGCTTATTTTCCAACCTTGGGTTTATTCCCCCTACCTTGGTTTTATTCCTGTACCTTGGGTTTGTTCCTCTACCTTGAGTTCATTAGCCCTACCTTGGGTATATTTCCCCTACATTGAGTTTATTAGCCCTACCTTGGGTTTATTCACCATACCTTGGGTTTATTCCCCCTACCTTGGGTTTATTAGCCCTACCTTGGGTTCATTCCCCCTACCTTGGGTTTATTGCCCTTCATGCTATCGTCAAGGTTCTCCAACATCTTGCGCCTCATGGCTGCCTGGGACCGCTGGTATTCCTGCTTCACCAGGAGCTGCTGCACGTTCTGAAGATGACTGCGACACTTAGACTGTAGAGCCTCCAACTCAGCCCTACTGGTCTCCATGCCAACGATTTTAGCTCGGCTTGGGGCTGAATATTGATAAATGAGGCTTAATGCAAGTGCGTAACGTGTGGTCACAGATCAGCCTGTGCTGTCATGGACGACACTTTCTGCCTAGACATGATTTTCCTTTAGAAGAGACTTACGTTACACAACAATGTCATAAAAGCGGAAGGTAAAGTTCCTGATTGTACGCACTTTATTCACATGCATAAAGTCCAATTTTCCCAGAACTCGGCTTATTTAGTGAAATTTGCTCTTCAAAACAGAGTAAAATCTCATGTTGTGGAAGTTTTATATTGGTTACTTTACATACTCAATCATAATACATTGTAGTCGTAACAACATTCTAATTGTGTTTAATATATTTGTGTCTGATTTACATTTCTAAATGTTGTTAAAAACCAAAATCGTTTACATAGGTTAACAATATATTTGTAAATTTTCAATTATCATATCATAAAATGATATTGTTTAGTCATTGATTTTCACACATTTATATTGTTTTTGTTAATATCAATAATCATCATTAATGTATTTTTTTGCACTTGATATTATGTTACAACTACATAGCCAACTGCATATATATTACACCACTCAGCAAAAATTTAAAATTAGTTTTGAATCAAAAAGAACAAAGCTGCAAAATCTGTTGCTCAGGGTAAAGGCAAAACACATCTACAATTTCATCCTGATCAATAATCTGCCAAGCGACAACAGTCAATGGACTACTGATATTTATAATCAATTCCATCAACACATGAGTTTTGCTCTGGGAAAACAGGGCTTAATGCATGTGTGTAAGGTGTTGTCCCAGATTTGCCTGTGCAGTCCACACAGGCTTATCTGAGATGACACTTTCCGCCTATAGTGGATTTTTAATTAGAAGATACTTCCTTTGAACAAACAATTCCATAAAAATCATAAGTGTTATCCCTGATTAGTCTGTATAGGCTAATCTGGGATTGCACTTTACACACTTGCAATAAGCCCTGTTTTCCCAGAGCAAGGCTATTATATGGCAAAGTTATATCAACAACAAACGCCTATTATAGTAGCCCACAACACAAACACAAATAAGTCAATCGTATTACGCTGCTGCTGATTCCCTGTAAAAAATTACCAAAGAGATGACTTTATAAATCAACTAATAATCCAACACACATGCACATGTATAATATTCACATCTTTCATGTTGTACAGTACTGTTATTTTCTTAAATCCCCGTTCAAACATTCATGAACTTGTTTACTCATATGCTTCAGATGTCAAAACACATCAACTTTTGCATTTTATATAACAATATTAGGATCAAATGGCTCACAACATAAGTGAGCTTCTTTCCATAGTGATGAGTTAAGATCAAATGGCTCACAACACAACACATCATCTTTCAATGATGATGAATTAAGATCAAATGGCTCACAACACAACACATCATATTTCAATCATGATGAAAGTGATAACTGTGATTTACATGTATTTCTGATGATATTTGCAGTCAGACAATTCTGTGCCTATGAGATGCACTCTGGGAAACCTGGGCCCGATGTATGGGCACAAAGTGTCGTCACAGAATAGCCTGTACAGACACACAGGATCATCTGGTACAAAACTTAATGATTAAGCCCTGTTTTCCCAGGGCGCGGCTCATATTGTGTATTGGACTGTTCTCTTCTTTACAATATTCAATATACCAAGAGAAGTGCCCATTTCATCCTGAACGAAGTGTGAAGGCTCCACAATACTATCACTCCCTTAAAGAATGAACACTGCATATAATTCCACACTGTTGTATTTCAAAATATTGGCTCTGACATTGCGGACACAACTAAGTACGCTCAAAACTGACATGCAGCATTTGTATCATGGGGATGGTCAGTACTGATAAAGAAAATAGAAATCTGGTTCTTATATTTAAATTAGTCAAAAATAAAGCGTTGATTACAACAACTATAATCAAGTTAACCTCGAATTGCTTTATAAAAAGTCACATTTGTGTCTGAAATGAGCATTTTGGAAGTTTAGTAAGCATCATTTTTAGCAATCTGACATACCTGACATGAAAGCAAGGCAATTAAGAACATTCACATGGGCAACACTTTGGAATATTTATTCACTTAACATTATCTTCTTGCTTGGTTTTCCAATAATATATGTAATGATGAAACTCTAATAAATGTGAATCAAATTTTCCAAATCAAAGAGCACAAACAAAATGACTTCAAGATGCCACAACTATATAGACTGTTTTGTACCCACCAATTTTCTTGAGACCACCCACTTCCCCCACCTTGTACAGAATGTTTCTACCAGCCCCTAATCTACTTTCCAACCCATGCTCCCTACCCTGTACAGAATGTTTGTACCAGCCCTTATTCTACCTTACATCTCAGGCTCCCTATATGGTGCAGACTGGTTGGCCCGTCCCCTTTTTTAGCATCCGACCCAAGCTCTCTAACTGCTCTACCCCATTTCTTGTCTCCCACCCATGAGTCTTACCTGGTACTGTCTGTTTAGACCCTCCCTCTTTCTGTTTTCCAGCTGCTGCTCCCATCTGATTCTTTGATTTCTCCAGAACAGCTCCATATAGGAAGTTCCTATCAATAAAATAGGGCAAATAAGTAAGATCCTGCGAAATGAAATAATCATATGTAACTTTAATTGTAATAAAATCAACGTAAGTAACATCAAATGAAATAAAGTGATCATAAGTAACATCAGATGTAATAAATAATTGAAAGTAACATCAGGTAAAATAAAATACAAATAAGTTACATCAAAAATGAAATAAAAAGAATCATAAGTAACATGAGACAAAATAAAATAATGATGAGTAACATCAGATGAAATAAAATATTCATAAGTAACATCAGGCGAAAAAAAAACAAAAACACTTTACATCAGGTGAAATAAAATAATCACAAGTAACATCAGGTGAAATAAAATATTCATAAGTAATATCAGGTGAAATAAAATATTCATAAGTAATATCAGGCGAAATAAAATATTCAGAAATAATATCAGATTAAATAAATAATTGAAAGTTACATCAGGTAAAATCAAATAATCATCAGTAATACTAGGAGAAATAAAACAAGAGCACCGCATAACGGGTGCCACGCTCGGCTACGGGTGCAGTTTTGAATAAATGAAAGCTTGTTAGAATTTATTTATTTTATTTTTTTAAAGGTCACAGTGACCTTGACCTTTGACCTAGTGACCCAAAAATGGGTGTGGCGTGTAGAACTCATCAAGGTGCATCTACATATTAAGTTTCAAAGTTGTAGGTAAAAGCAATTTGATTTTAGAGCTAATGTTCAAGACCTTAACCAAAATGTTAAGGTTTTAGCACGACGCGGACGTCAGACGATGAGCTGGCTATGACAATACCTCGGGTTTTCTCCAAGCAAATAACCATAAGTAATATCAGGTGAAATAAAATAATCATATGTTACAGCAGGTGAAAAAAATAATCATAAATAACATCAGGTGAAACAAAATTATATAGAATCACTTCTTTATGTACATGCACTTCAAATATCTAATCAATTTAGAAAACAGGTTATAATTGTTTGATGTGTTAACACGTGATATCATTACTAGATGGGGAAGCAAAAAATAAGTCCTTGACCAATTAAAAATATGTAGATAACCTACACTTTAAGTTAAGAAATATGCCAATAATCAACCTTTAAAGTGATGATGCTATCACTAAGAAAAATAAACCCTTTCAAATTTTCTTCACATTAACAAAAGTTCTTCAGCACAGGAAGTGGGATATGCATTACATCCCACCAATGTTTTTTTACATCCCACAACTTAGATTACAGCGACTGAGCCTCACTTGTCTGGTAAGTGTTCAAACATATGGGTGTCTATGTTGCAGGGTAGTTCTATACAATGAAGATGTTCAAACATATGGGTGTCTATGTTGAAGGGTAGTTCTATACAATGAAGATATTCAAACATACGTGTGTCTATGTTGCAGGGTAGTTCTATACAATGAAGATATATGAGCCTTGCCCTAGGAAAGTGGTACTTAATGCATGTGCGTAAAGTGTTATCCCTGATTAGCCTGTGCAGTCCACACAGGCTACTAAGGGGCGACACTTTTCGCCTAAACTGGATTTTCGCTATAAAAGATACTTTATTTGACGAAAAGTTCCATAAAAGTCGAAAGTCTTCCATAAATAGCCTGTGCAAAATGCAAAGACACTTTCCGCTTTATGTTCATTGAGAAGAGACTTCCTATACCAACAAGATGTGTTTGTGAAACACAATGTCCCCCTATATGATGTTTGACCTTGTAGGATGACCTTGACCTTGTGAAGGATGACCTTGACCTTTCACCACTCAAAATGTGCAGCTCCATGAGATACACATGCATGCTAAATATCAAGTTGCTATCTTCAATATTGCAAAAGTATTCATAAAATAAGCGATTTGGGCCACATATATTTGACCTCTGACCTTGAAGGAAGACCTTGACCTTGACCTTTCACCACTCAAAATGTTCAGCTCCATGAGATGCACATGCATGCCAAATATCAAGTTGCTATCTTCAATATTGCAAAAGTATTCATAAAATAAGCGATTTGGGCCACATATATTTGACCTCTGACCTTGAAGGATGACCTTGACCTTGACCTTTCACCACTCAAAATGTGCAGCTCCATGAGATACACATGCATGCCAAATATCAAGTTGCTATTTTCAATATTAAAAAAGTATTCATAAAATGAGTGATTTTGGCCACATATATTTGACCTCTGACCTTGAAGGATGACCTTGACCTTGACCTTTCACCACTCAAAATGTGCAGCTCCATGAGATACACATGCATGCCAAATATGAAGTTGCTATCTTCAATATAGCAAAAGTTATTGCAAAATGTTAAAGCTGGCGCAAACAGACAGACCAACAGACAGACCAACAGACAGGGCAAAAACAATATGTCCCCCACTACTATAGTGGGGGACATAAAAATATAAAACCAGAAAGTATCTTCTCTGATTAGCCTGTGCAGACTGCATAGGCTAATCTGGATCAACACTTAAAGCCCACGCTGTAAGCCCTGTTTTCCCACAGCAAGGCTCATATGGATGTAAATGTTACGGGGAAGTATTTCTATTGAATGAAGATATCTCTTAATTCACTACTTAGACTATCCCAATAAGTAGCTCACTTGTCTGGGGAGTGTTGCAGCACCAGGAAGTTGAAGTTGCGCGGCAGCTCCTTTAGGATGTCCAGATGGTTGGGCAGTATCTCCATCTTCTTCCAGGCCTGCAGAGACACAGATATGCAAGGTAACACAAACACAGATATGCAAAATAACATCAAAACAAATATGCATGATAACATAAACACAGATATGTAAAATAACACAAACACAAATATGCACAATAACATCAAAACAGATATGCATGATAACATAAACACAGATACGCAAGATAACAGCAAAACTTAAACCAACAAGAGATGTATTTGTCAGAAACACAATGCCCTCTATTGCACCACCTTGAAATAAAATTTCAATATATAATTTGGCAGGTTTAAAAATTATCTCCCTTTTAAAGCTTATTGCTTCCCTTGGATTGTATTTTTTTGACTATTGACCTTGAAGGATGACCTTGACCTTTCACCACTCAAAATGTGCAGCTCTATGAGATACACATGCATGCCATATATAAAATTGCTATCTTCAATATTGCAAAAGTTATGGCCAATGTTATGTTAAAGTTTTCGGACGGACAGACAGTTCAAATGCTATATGCCACCCTACCGGGGGCATGACAATACTGTCAAAGCGGTTAGTGTTGCAACTCATTAGCCTGTGTAGACTGCACAGACTACTCTGGGATGGCACTTTATGCACATGCATTCAGCCCTGTTCCCTTACAGCAAGAATAAAATGAAATTCACAATGTGGCTATTTTTTTCTTTCAAAATAATTTAACCATTTTAATTACCGTCTATCTGGGACAGAACTTCAAGCACATTGATTTAGCCCTATTTTCCCAGTGTGATTCCCATATTTTTTGAGTATTCTCTCCAAACAGGCTCTGATCCTTATCTTTATAATCCATATATTCTGACCCTTATCTTTATAATCCATATATTGAGATTCTCTCTGTGTACCTGCCAGTCTGACTCTAGAGAGGTCTCCACACTCCGCCACACCGAGCTCCCCCTGGTGTTCATGGAGACATCACGCAGCAGCAAGTTGTGGCGTTGTCTTAGTAACGCGGCCAGCTTGGACTGTATCGGGTCCATCTGGGCCTTGTTAAGTAGTTCTGCAAGGTGTAGAGATACGCTGCAGCTCTGGTAGAGCACCAGGAACTGTGTGCTGATGACCGGGTCAAACTGACCAAAACACTCCACGAGCTCTTGGGCAGCCGCTGAAGCTATGTCCTGAATAATCATGTTCAATGAAATATGAGCCTCCCTACAGGAAAACTGTATCTCAACAACATTGGCAGGTTAGATACAGCATACAAAATTGTTTTTTTTAAGGGGGAAAAGTTTCCACAGTTTTTTTCCACTACAATTTTTTTATCCAAAAGTAAAGATCTTAGTGTAAGCTGTCTCCCGAGCAATACCAAGTTTTTATGCAGCATTCAAATATCATAGCCCAAGGGTTCCATGACAAAGAACGATCTATTGTACATGAGCTCTAATTTTTGCATGCATTTAATCAATACAAAGAATTGATATGAAATACACGAGAACTGTTTATTTGTGCCTAGATTTTGTCATCTTTCGTGAATAATAAAACTTGGCTATGATTTTCGGATTACATATTGAATTATATGCATTTAAAATACTTACATAGAATACTGTTTAATGTTATACTAATGTATAACATATATGGATAAAACACATAATGCAATAAAGTAGGTAAATAGCTTGTTTTGAAATTGCCAAACTATGCTTATCAATACATATACATGTACGAATGACTTGATAAGTTATATCGGGGTATGGATATATTGCTATTGTGATCCATGGATCCCATGAATGGCCATATAACGGAGTTGCAGTGTAGTATTTATGCTACATAAACAAGTTCACATAAAGGTTATAAGTTGAGAAAGCAGAACTCACAATGTATTTCTTGTTAAGTGCCAGCATCAGTGCCTGTACAAGGCATTCTGTAGCCTGAATGAGGTACCTGTGTGACACCTGATTGGCAGTCTGAAAACAACAAGACAATCCATGTAGTCAACTAAAGACAGACAGGCTAATGTGCAGTCTGAAAACAACAACAACAGTCTGTGTAGTAAACTTAAAGCTAGATGTGCTTATGTAATCACGACTCATAGGCCCTCTTGGTTATTAACTGATGATTATTTTACATGTTAAGGATATATTTAAAAAAAAACAAAAAAAACTCTACGTTGTAAAAGTTTTTGAGAATTAAATCTGTGAGCCATGCTCTGGGAAACCAGGGCTTAATGCATTTGAGCAGTCACTTAAGAACTTCAAGGCATATATATTAAATAATAGTGATGTATAACAATTAGCTATACAACATACATAATAGGCCAGGGATCTGGGGCCAAAGGTCCTTCACAGGATAAAGGGCAGAGTCCACACTCGCCCCTGAGCCATAACTTATTGTTCTTTTTTATAGTCTTTCTATTTACAATTTCTGGTGGATAAAATTCAAATATTATAAACCAAATCATCCGTATACCACATGTGTATTTGACATTCTATATATTATTTTTTTGAATAGAATGTTGAAAATAAACTAAAATCAACCAAAAATACTGTATACGAAAACGACAGTCTTAACAAATGTACGTGTTTTGCACATGAAATAAAATTTTTACATCCTTTGACTGAAGAAAACAAAACCACAGTAAGCAAATATGCAATCAAAATATAATTTGATCAACATTTCACTTTAAAATATGTGACTGCACTGCTTTATTTTGCTTATCAATCACTTAAAATATTTCAGGGTGGCAGATATTTTAAACTTTTCTTTGACTTTTAAGATTTTTCGGAAAGTAGCGAAGATGTTTTGTCAGTTACCGTTCATGTCCGTGCCATCCGCTAACCAATCAGAAATCAATAAATAAAATTATTAGCAAAATCGGTACCAGGTACATATTACCAGACTTCCGAGAAAGCCATAACATTATTTATTCTCAAATAATTCTCAAATTCTCCTTTAAAAAAACATGCATTAACATCTGGATCTCCGGAATAATCTGGGTAATTGACACCCCTGATTTTTATCATGTATCTGCTTGGCATATTTCAGAAACTATTTCATACCTTGATATTGCATATCTGCCCAGCGTATTTCAGGAACAGTCCCATATGTTGATATCACGAGTCTTTTTGGCATATTTCAGCATACCTTGATATCACGTATCTGCTTGGCATATTTCAGCATCCCTTGATATCATGTATCTGCTTGGCATATTTCAGCAAACCTTGATCTTACTTATCTGCTTGGCATATTTTAGCATACCTTGATATCGTGTATCTGTTTGGCATATTTCAACATACCTTGATATTGTGTATTTGTTTGGCATATTTCAGCATATTTTGATATTGTGTATCTGTGTGGCATATTTCAGTAAACCTTAATAAAGCGTATCTTATTGGCATATTTAAGCATATTTGATATTGCATATCTGCTTGGCATATTTAAGCTTACCTTTATATCACATATCTGCCTAGCATATTTCTTCATAATTTGATAACGCATATCTGCTTGGCATAATACACCATACCTTGATATCATGTATCTGCTTTGCATATTTCATCATACCTTTATACACTGTAACTCCATTATATCACGGTCCTTTATATCGCATTGTCCAATATATCACGAATAGGCTATGGCTCCCAAAAATCTAACGAGCATGATCTCCAAATGACATGTTTTAATCTGAAAATTTGCCGAGATAAAAACCGATTCTGGCCAGTATATCACCCTTATTTCACCCACTTTAATTTTTTGTCTATTCCGACATTAATAAATCCAGTTTTGTCCAGATTGTTTGATTTCCTTGTAAATCACTTTCACACTTGTGTACTGTGATAAACAATAACCCCACTTGCCAAACATCACTGGTCATTTTGGGTGTCACCATTCTCTATTGAATTTGCTTTGAACTGCCGAATACACACCAGTCCACACATGAAGGTATACAATTATAACTGTAAATGTCACACATCAATACTGACCTATCTCAACAATTTTTGTGTGTTAGATACAGTGTAAACTTATTGCTTTTAATTTAGAGGTAAAGTTTGTCAATAAGCACTACTATTAAAGCCCATGCTTTCCATGAGAATGAATGATGTCATATTGTACATGGGGGTCTTATTTGTACAAGCTTTCTTGAACAATAAAACTTGGCTATGGTTTTCGGATCACAAATTTAATTAAACACATTCAAAAAACTTACATGGAATACAAATGATAGCGTGTTTTGAGATTGCCAAACTATGCTTATGAATACATATACATGCATAAATGATCTGACAAGTTATATTGCACGCCGGATATATCACAGTCCCGATCTTTGGACCCCATCAACCGCGATATATTGGAGTTGCGGTTTATCACATATCTGCTTGCTATTTTTCAGCATACCTTGATATTGCCTATCTGCCTGGGGTATTTCAGCATACCTTTATATCGCATATTTGCTTGGCGTATTTCAGCATACCTTGATTTTGCCTATCTGCTTGGGGTATTTCAGCATACTTTTATATCGCGTATCTGCTTGGCATATTTCAGCATACCTTGATATCGAGTATCTGATATGCATATTTCAGCATACCTTGATAGCGAGTATCTGCTTTGCATATTTCAGCATATCTTGATATTGAGTATCTGCTTGGCATATTTTAGCATACCTTGATATCGAGTATCTGCTTTGCATATTTCAGCATACCTTGATATCGAGTATCTGCTTGGCATATTTCAGCATACCTTGATATCGAGTATCTGCTTTGCATATTTCAGCATACCTTGATATCGAGTATCTGCTTTGCATATTTCAGCATACCTTGATATCTAGTATCTGCTTGGCATATTTTAGCATACCTTGAATATTGCGTTTCTGCTTTGCATATTTCAGGATAACTTGAAATTGTGTATCTACTTGGCATATTTCAGCATACCTTGATATTGCTTATCTGCTTGACATATTTCAGCTTACCTTGATATCACGTATCTGCTTAGCGTATTTCAGGAACTGTCTGGAGTGCTGGTCTAGCTCTGCCCCCACTCCCCCTTCACCCTCATCCTCCTCCTCCGCTATACTCGACAACTTGGCAAGCTCCTGAAGACCAAAAAACACCAAAATCATTTACTAGGATTCAAGCTTATTTTTAAAGAATATATACTCATAAACAAAATGAACTCTGGGTCTTGAAGTCTCAAGATCTAATTTTTCTGTCAGTAAGCTAAATTAATAGTCTTCATGAGCCATGTCATGCCAAAATAGGTCTTATGCCACAAACAGCCAGTGTAACTTCAGACACGCCTGCCCTATTTTACATTCTGGTAAGGAGCTTAGGTGTACACCAAAAAGTAACTAGAGGTTTTATTTTCTCATCAGCGGACATGGTAGCTCCTGACCAAACTGCATGACACTACAGACTGGTCTGGAACTACCCTAGTTATTCGCAGGCTGTTCAAGTTTTGTTTGTTTGTTGCTTATCGACGTGTAAGGTTAAAAATTAAGTCTTTAAAACTTGAATTTATAACGATAGCTCTTGAATACTATCTGATTTTCTGGTGGACTTCAAACAAGTAAACATTGGTACACTGTAACTCCAATATAGCGCGGTCAATGGGGTCCAAGCCGCGAAACAGCGTTATAACGGATCCGCGTTATAGGTTTTGAGCTCATTTACTGCAGGGCGTTATAAAAAAAACAGGTATAGAATAGCCTATAATATAGGTCATGTATATTGCCATGCTGTGTTGACGCAAATACATGCATATAAACCGAATCGTATCGATAACAATATACATACCGCTTTTCTTATGTGCACATTTATCCGATAATCCAATAAATTGCAACATCACTTAAAAAATAATAATCTTAAACATTAATGACGATATATGTTTAAGAAATTCGTAAACACAACCGTACGCATATATGCCATTTTCAGAATCAACATGTGATTGCCGCCATCTTTGAATTGTCTGAAAATACATGAAGTTGCATATTACGGATTTGAATCAGAAATCAAATAGAAGGTTGGAAAAAAAATGGGATCCAAGTACCGTCCGCGTTATATTGGATTCAGCGTTATAATGGAGCGCGTTATATTGGAGTTACAGTGTATCAGAGCGGTCAAGCGTAAAGTAAACCACTTTTTTGTTCAGTGGTTCCCAAACACCATATCAGTATGCTGTTTGCATATAGCAATTCTCACTTTGCTTCTAACGGGAAAGGGTTAGGTAAAACATCAGGTTTTTTATCAGAGTTTGCCATATACCATATCAGTGACAATCCACAGTGTGGGTGCGTCCGGGCTGGTGTAAAGGGAAAGGGCTCTCAGACACTGGCCAATACCACAGAGGGCTTGGGAGCGCAGGCGAGGAATGGACCCACACAGGCTGTGCGCATCTAGGAACTTCACAAGGGCATCCTCTATTACCACCCTGGGGACAAATATGTGAGATAATCATGAATAAGAAATTTTCATTAACATTAATACTCCTTCAATTTATATATAAATTAACCTTTATATAATACCCCTTCACTTTATGTTACTGGTTGTTATAACACCCTGAAAGAAAATCAGTGAAACAATTATTAGACCCTCACTCTGAGAAAACAGGGCTTAGAGCATGTGCCAAATGTGTAATCTGAGATTTGTCTGCGCAGTCTGCACAGATAAATCAGGGAGAAGTTTGTCAAGCAAAATTCTAGTTTAGGCAGAAAGTGTTGTCTCAGATTAACCTGTGCAGACTGCGCAATCTACCTGGCACAACACTTCACACGCATGTATTAAGCCTCCTTTTCCAAAAATGCAATTCATTTAAATAGAACAGATCCAAAACTTAAACTTTAGGTACCTGACAGTCTTAGCCTAGTCTTTCTCCAAGTGTAGATAAGGGGTGGCGTGTATGCAGTCTTCAGCCATCTTGAGTACATACGAGCCTCATTCTAGGAAAACTGGTCTTACTGCATGTGCCTAGAGTGTTGTCCCAGATTAGCCTTTGCAGTTTGCACAAGCTAATCAGGGACTACACTTTCCAAATTTATGGGATGTTTAAAGGAAGTCTCTTGTTAGCAAAAATCCAAATTACGCACATGCTACAAGTATTTTCCAGAATGGGGCTAAATTAGGTAAAACTGATTGAAAATTATAACTCTGAATACCTGACAGTCTCGGCCCAGTCTTTCTCCATGTGTGTATACACAGGGGTGGAGCGTATGAAGTCTTCCACCATCTTGAGTACCGAGCCCTTGCGCGTGTCCTCCATCTGTAGGGATCGTGACTCACGGGCATGCACTCGGAATATCTCCAGCAGCAACTCACCACAGGCGATCTTGCAGCTGGCCGCTTCACGCTGGACTGGCAGCGACATGTTGCGAATCTGTGGGCGCAGTAAAACGGATGGGAGATTAAATGAGCAGCCATACGGGGTATTGGGCCTCAATGCATGTGGGTAAAGAGAAGTCCTAGATTAGCCTGTGCAGTCTACACCCGCTAATTAACGACAACACTTTCTGCCTTTATTGCTTATTTGCTAAGAAGAGACGTCTTTTTAAAGAGGAATACATTCAAAGAAGAAAGTGTCGTCACTGATTAGCCTATGTAACCTGCACGGGCTTATGCTGGACAACACTTTACGCACATGCATTAAGTCGAGATTACCCAGAATGCAGCTCAAATATGAAAGGGATTTTTTCTCAGAAGAAGTACAGACGTTATTTAAACAAGATTTAAACGACTTCATAGTCAGTTCAAAAGCTCACATGAGCTTATGTTTGTATATGTTGCTGTCTTGCCGACTTTAAATAAAACTTATCTTATCTTATCTTAAGATTAACAGATGCTTTATAAATGCTATTTCATCAAATTATGAAATATTTTAGGGAATCTTTTTTAGAGTACAAGTTCTATTTATATATTTATATTTTTTAGCAAAACATTCCTTTCAACATTCTGCCTAGATGCCAAGATATGTTAGTGATACCAGTTTCCGAAGCAATTGGCTTCTAAACTTGCAGCTTTTTACTTTGAAAATCAGAATAAATGTAACACTTATAAAAGGGAATATTTCTTAAGAATACCAGTAGATATATTTGCAATTTGCGAAATAAGTGATTAAACAAATACTAATTCAAATTTTTTAGTGCCAACCTAGCCTCCAAATACTGTAAAATTCCTTTTACTTTCATGGGTTGACTAATCAACCAATGTCACACTTTTTCAAAATCAGAAATTTACAAAGTATCAACAAAACAATTTTTTTTTCACAAACCACAAAATTTAATGCAGATAAACATAAATTATTCTTCAGTAAGCTTCACACTCATGGAAAGGAATTTTTCTTAAGAATATATATTTGCGCACAAAAAACATTACACAAATAAGAATTTAGATTTCTCAGTGCAATTACGGCTTATTATTTCAACGTAATCAAGCTTGAAAAAATATGTTAAACCAAACATACCTCTTGTAGTGAGTACAGTGACTGAACATCAACCAGCACTTCATCTGTGGTTGCCATGGAGTCCTTCAGCACAATCATAGCTTGCAGGAAGTATGTGTGTCGTATCTCAGGCTCAATTGAGTCACTAGCCATCTTCCTGAGTATCGCAGCATGTTCACGCATCAGGGGTAGAGATTCACGCTTGTATCCCAGACGCAGGAGCTGGTTAATGGCATCATCGTATTTCTGGAAATTGTGTTTATTGAGAATAATAGTGTTTTCAATATTATTTTATGGTTAAACTAAATGAGCTGAAGAGAAAATGATGGCCAGGTCATATTTTTGTACATTAACGTGCATGTTGTCATGTAGCCTTGTTCTAAGAAAATTGGGCTTCATGCATGTGCATAAAGTGTCATTCCAGATTAGCCTGTGCAGTCTACACAGTCAAATCAGGGACATTTTTTGCTTTTATAGAATTTTTCATTTTAAGAAGATCCCTTCTAAACAAAAATCAAGTTTAGGCAAAAAGAATTGTCCCTTATTAGCCTTTGCAGACATGCATTAAGCCCAGTTTTCCCAGAACGTGGCTCACATATATACATATATACCTCACAAATCTCATGTACACGCTTCATGATGGCCGGCTCATTGATGTTGTCATACTCCTCTAGGATGATCTGCCACTGAGTGCCTGCCAGTCTGAATGCAGAAAAAGTACACATAGATACACAGGTTCACATATGTACACATATAGGTACACATATGTACACATAGGTATACATAGGTACACATAGATACACATAGGTACACATAGGTAGACATAGGTACACATAGGTTCACATATGTACGCATATAGGTACACATGGGTACACAAAGGTAGACATAGGTATACATAGGTAAAAATAGGTTCACATATGTACACATATAGGTATACATAGGTACACATAGGTATACATAGGTACTCATAGGTAAACATATGTTCACATATTTACACATATCGGTACACATAGCTACACATAGGTATATATAGGTAGATATAGGTACACATAGGTACACATAGGTAGACATAGGTACACATATAAGTACACAAATAGGTACACATATGAACACATATGTACACATAAGTAATGGTGGGAACATTAGTACACAAAGATCAACAAGACTCATTGTGCTGTAACATATTTACAAACAAGGTCATTGTATAACTAATTCTTTTGATGATTAAAAAAAATAAACATGGGGATCAATGCATATGCATAAACTGTCATCCCAGATAAGCTGTGCATTCCAAACAGGATTATAAGTGAAAACATTTTCTTCTTAAATATAATTTTTTGTTTACAAGAATTGTCCTCTAAACAAACATCTATTTTAGGCGGAAAGTGTCTTCCTGCACAGACTTAGCTGGGATGAAGCTTTAAACGCACATGCAATAGCTCAATTTTCTAAGAACAGGGCTCAATGAAATCTACAAATATGAAGAATTTGCCCTAGTTTTAGTTTACATAATAAACATGTTCTAAGGTCAAGTAATTGGTTAAATTGATTATTCCATTCTCCATACATTTATAACATCCACAAACATGCCAAGGTTAACTGTACCTTGCTTCAATCACAGAAATTTCAATACTCCAAACATAAATAACATCCATAAACACAAAGACGTTTCTCATACCTTGCTTCAAGCATGGAGCTCACGTATCCCAGCACCCCTGCACGGTTTGGTCTCTCATCCTTGATTCTAAGGAACTCGTTCAGCGCGTGCAGAAGTAGCCCACGTGCGATCCTCTTGCAGTTGCGGTTATCGTGGTCTCGCAGCGTGGCATCAACCATCAGAATGGTTGTCTCAAACCAGTACATCTCATCTCCGTGGTGCAGGCTCTGAACATGGGAACAATATGGGATTAGCTGCGTGTGAAACAAATTTAAGAATACTGGATTAGCTACAGAGAATACTGGATTAGCTATAGAAAATACTAGGTTAGCTATAGAGAATACTAGGTTAGCTATAGAGAATACTGGATAAGCAATAGAGAATACTGGATAAGCTACAGAGAATACTGGATTAGCTATAGAGAATACTGGATTAGCTATAGAGAATACTAGATTAGCTATAGAAATTTCTGGATGAGCTAAAGAATATACTGGATTAGCTATAGAGAATACTAGATAAGCTATAGAGATTTCTGGATGAGCTCAAGAATATACTGGATTAGCTATAGAGAATACTGGATAAGCTATAGAAATTTCTGGATGAGCTAAAGAATATACTGGATAAGCTATAGAGAATACTGGATAAGCTATAGAAATTTCTGGATGAGCTAAAGAATATACTGGATAAGCTATAGAGAATACTGGATAAGCTATAGAGATTTCTGGATGAGCTAAAGAATATACTGGATAAGCTATAGAGAATACTGGATAAGCTATAGAAATTTCTGGATGAGCTCAAGAATATACTGGATTAGTGTTCAATGCTAAAAAGTTTACATGAGCCTCCTTCTGAGAAAACTTGGCTTAATTATAAATGTGTATAAAATGACGTCCCAGTATGAACAGGCTAATCAAGGAAGACAAACTTTGTTTTTATGGAATTTTTTATTAAAAGGAAGTCACTTAATACAAATCCATTTAAGGTCGAAAGTGTTGTTCCTGAAAAGCCTATGCAAACTGCACAGGCTAATCTGGGATGCCATTAAATACTAACATGTATTAAGCCCTGTTTTCCAGAATGTGGCTCATATAAGTGGTCCATGGTTTTGTGCAAGCAAAATGTATGCAATACTGTATTCTGATCATTGTTTTCATCTTTACTTTGAAAAAGAAGGCACACAATTTTGCAGAAAAAAATATAAACACAATTACTGATGCCTAGCTAATAAAAGCAATATGATATAACTATACTTTGAGTGACAGCTTTTCCCAGCAATTCAAAAAACAATGAAGTTTCAATCTTGCAAAAATTAAATAACAACGACTGACTTTTAATTCAATCGTGTATTTTGGCCGATATAATACAGATGATTTATCAATCATCTTCAATCAATTTATTGTTTTGGATGTTTTCATATTTACCAAACCACAAAGAAATGCTTTCTGTGTGAGTACATGCTTTAAGCTAGAAGACAATTCTATCAATAGACAGACAAAGTAACATAACTCATTTATAAGGAAGACAATATACACCACCATGTAGAGTTCAAATCAAATGTATAGAAACACATGCAACTGAGCCTTGCTCTGGGACAAGAAGGCATAATTCATATGCGTCGAGTTGTTCCAAACTGGTCCATGCAGCCCGCACAGGCTAATCAGGAACAACACTTCCTGCTTATATGAAATTTTGCGTTTAAAGGAAGTCTTTTCTAAAACAAAATCCAGTCAAGACAGAGAGTGTTTTCCCTGGGACGACACTTTATGCACATGTGTTAAAACCTTCATACACTAGTTGAATGCCTGCCCATACTGTTACCTGTGCCTTCATACACTTAAGTTGACTGCCTGCCCATATTGCTACCTGTGCTTTCATACAATAGTTGACTGCCTGCCCATACTGTAACCTGTGCCTTCATACAATAGTTGACTGCCTGCCAATACTGTTACCTGTGCCTTCATACAATAGTTGACTGCCTGCCCATACTGTTACCTGTGCTTTCATACAATAGTTGACTGCCTGCCCATACTGTAACCTGTGCCTTCATACAGTAGTTGACTGCCTGCCCATACTGTTACCTGTGCCTTCATACACTTAAGTTGACTGCCTGCCCATATTGTTACCTGTGCTCCATACAATAGTTGACTGCCTGCCCATACTGTAACCTGTGCTTTCATACAATAGTTGACTGCCTGCCCATACTGTTCCCTGTGCCTTCATACACTTAAGTTGACTGCCTGCCCATATTATTACCTGTGCTTTCATACAATAGTTCACTGCATGCCCATACTGTAACCTGTGCTTACATACAATAGTTGACTGCCTGCCCATATTTTTACCTGGGCTTTCATACAATAGTTGACTGCCTGCCGTTTTTTATAAATCACTTTCTGGTAAATATTTACGTTAAAAGCTCTCAATTATTTCTTTAACACAAACCCTGCCATTTTTCTATAGTATCAAATGAATTTTAAGTGACTATTTATAGATTTGATGAAATATTGCCTCTGAACATGCGTCAATCCCCTGACGTGTTGTGTGCTTGTTAAAACGCTAAATACATGCACGCTTTCAATGCAAATGACGCGACGTTGTACATGCTGCATAATTTTCGCGCTCTTTTTAATTGAGAAAAAGATTCTACACAAAATAAATTTGTACTGCTAATTTGCAGCAAGAATATTTCAATGTTGCGGTAACATTTACATTTGGAAGTGTGTTTCGGATTTAAAACGCGTTAACATCGACTTACGGGAATGGTTTTCGGATTACAAATTTAATTATTCCCATTTGAGATTTCAACAGATATGAACAGTTGCATTATGAATTCAACGATAATTTGTTTAAACACTTTACAAGTCAAATAAATGTTTTGACGGAATTATGCATGAAATTCACGTTGTCCACGAGGATTATGGCCGGTTGCCATCATCAGTCTTTTAAGTAACTGGCTAAGATTTCAGTGGCAATTAAATGTACTTCACGAGTCGTCTGCACGATTTAACTGCAGGTATTGCCTGCCTACTGCTGTCGCTCAAACAAAGCGTGCGCTCTCATTGGCCAATATTGATTTTCTAATACACTTAGGCGGGCTTTAGCAGGGTAAAGCGACAAAGGATCGTAAATCGGCTTTCAAAATTATCAGCGAAGTCGATACCGCATTGATCTTAAGCTGCAATAACTGTCAGAATACACTGATCGAACAATTTCAGACGCCCCGCGGACTTTGATTTCCAAATACAAGCGCCCCGCTGAGGGACCGTTAAATTGCCTGTGGAAAGCAGATACTGTTACCTGTGCCTTCATACAATAGTTGACTACCTGCCGAAACTGTTACCTGTGCCTTTATACAATAGTTGACTGCCTGCCCATACTGCTACCTGTGCCTTCATACAATAGTTGACTGCCTGCCCATACTGTTACCTGTGCCTTCATAAAATAGTTGACTGCCTGCCCATACTGTAACCTGTGCCTTCATACAATAGTTGACTGCCTGTCCATACTGTAACCTGTGCCTTCATACAATAGTTGACTGCCTGCCCATACTGTTACCTGTGCTTTCATACACTAGTTGACGGCCTGTCCATACTGTTACCTGTGCCTTCATACACTAATTTACTGCCTACCCATACTGTTACCTGTGCCTTCATACACTAAGTGACTGCCTGCCCATACTGTTACCTGTGCCTTCATACAATAGTTGACTGCCTACCCATACTGTTACCTGTGCCTTCATACACTAGTTGACTGCGTGCCCATACTGTTACCTGTGCCTTCATACACTTAAGTTGACTGCCTGCCCATATTGTTACCTGTGCCTTCATACAGTAGTTGACTGCCTGCCCATACTGTTACCTGTGCTTTCCTACAATAGTTGACTGCCTGCCCATACTGTTACCTGTGCTTTCATACAATAGTTGACTGCCTGCCCATACTGTTACCTGTGCCTTCATACAGTAGTTGAATGCCTGCCCATACTGTTACCGGTGCCTTCATACACTAGTTGACTGCCTGCCCATACTGTTACCTGTGCCTTCATACAGTAGTTGACTGCCTGCCCATACTGTGCCTCTTCATAAGCCAGCTGGGCCAGAAGGTAAAGGGTTCGAGCCTGCAGGGGGACGTCATCCAGCGCCGTGGACGCAGCGTGGGCCTCCATCAGGAACTCCCGCGCTGTCTGGTAGTGGCCCTGAAATAAATGTCAAATAACAATGGCTTATTAAGTCATTAGAATCCCTTTGTGTTATGTATATATAATGCAGATTCCTTTGACTTCTCAAGTCATTAATGAATGTGTAAATATTTAAAGCACAGAGAATTTTACATCCAGATCTTAATTTTGATTTAAACATTTATTATACCATGTCAGAAAAAAACCCACTTAAGTATGGAAGTATGCACATTTACATGCTGAATATGTTTTTAAAGTTTCAGGCCTCTAGCAGCAATACGTGTTTAGTTATGAGCGCCAAATTATAATAATTGTATTTGTTTTTCAAAATGGGCCACAACTGTGATTCAGCCAAAAATATCTTCACCAAAAAATATGGTTTATACGCTAGTAAAGTTGTTGCCCAGAAGCAATTATTTATGAGTAACATATAACATCTCTAAAATGTTAATTTTGTGCTTTAAAAGAAGACATCACTCTGTTAAACAAGAGCACTGCATAACAGGTGCCAACGCTCGGCTGCAGTTTTGTATAAATGAAAGCTTATCAGATTTTTTATATTGTTTTTAAGGTCACAGTGACCTTGACCTTTGACCTAGTGACCCCAAAATGGGTGTGGCGTGTAGAACTCATCAAGGTGCATGTACATATGTAGTTTCAAAGTTGTACATGGAAGCACTTTGATTTTAGAGCCAATGTAAAGGTTTTAGCACGACCCGGACGTCGAACGGCGAGCTGGCTATGACAATACCTCGAGTTTTCTCCAAAAACAGCCGAGCTTATAAAAAAGATCTCAAACAAAATAAAGAGGTGCACAATCTCATATGCTGGTTAACATGTCTGTAAAGTTTCAGCCCTCAGGCGCATATGGTTTCAGTTCAAAACAATACGAATCACAAAAAGTGGGATGGACGGAAACACAGGAGTGAATCTATATGCCACTACAAAGAAGGGGCCTCAGGTCTTCTTTAATATGCTAAGCAGTTTTTAATCATAGCTTACTGTGTTTCATAAATAATCAGATTACTTTGGTATCTGTATTTATTTTCAGCGTTCATAATAATACAAAACGTGTAGACCTGTACAGGACAAGACAGCCTCATCATCAAAAGTCTGGCACTTTATATAAATCTACCACCTCCAAAGAAATCTAACACCTGCACTTAAATCTACTACCTGCACTTAAATATAACCTCTGCACCTAAACATATCACATACATAAAATTCACCATCTCCACTTAAATCTACCACCTTCTCTTTATTCTACCACCATCACTTAAATCTACCACCTGTTCACTTAAATCTACCACGTGTTCACTTAAATCTACCAACAACACTTAAATCAAAAAGCTTCTTACTTAAATCTACCATCTGTTCACTGACATCCTGCATTTAAATCTACCACCTGCATTTAAGCCTACCACCTGCTCACTTAAATTTACCACATGCTCAATTGAATCTACCACCTCTTACTTAAATCTACCACATGCTCACTTGAATTTACTACCTGCACTTAAATCTACCACCTGCACTTAAATCTACCACCTGCATTTAAGCTTACCACATGCTCACATGAATCTACCAATGGCTCACTTAAATCTACCACATGCTCACTTGAAACTATCACCTCTTACTTAAATCTACCACATGCTCACTTGAATCTACAACCTGCACTTAAATCTACCACCTGCACTTAAATCTACCACATGCTCACTTGAATCTAATACCTGCACTTAAATCTACCACCTGCACTTAAATCTAACACCTGCTCACTTAAATCTACCACATGCTCACTTGAATCTACTACCTGCACTTAAATCTACCACCTGCACTTAAATCTACCACATGCTCACTTGAATCTCCTACCTGCTCTTAAATCTACCGCCTGCACTTAAATCTACCACATGCTCACTTGAATCTACTACCTGCACTTAAATCTACCACCTGCACTTAAATCTACCACATGCTCACTTGAATCTCCTACCTGCTCTTAAATCTACCACCTGCACTTAAATCTACCACCAGCTAACTTAAATCTACCGCCTGCACTAAACCTACCACCTGTTTTTCATACCTGTCTGATGAGTACTTCCGCAGTGTCCGTCCACACATCCCTGAACTGTACGGCACCAAGCACCTTGCCGAGATGGGACTCCACCTTGCTGTCCTCCGACCCTTCATTGGTGTCTGCTGTGCGCCTGGACACGTAGCTAGCCCTCGTAGACTGTTTTGCCTCCAGCGACAGTTTCGCGATCTGTTCGCGTACCCTCATCTCCTCCTTGATAACCTGGGCCTGCTTTTCCTTCCACAGAGCGATGGTGTCTCGCGACCTGGAAACCACAGAGCAGTACTCAAGAATTAGGCAAATCTTTTACATTTATGTGGTCATTATCAGATGTCATTATCATGGTCTTTAACCCTTTACTGTTCAGATACACAAATTGGGCATTTGTAGTCCCTTTTGAAAGTCTAATTTAATTTAAGACCTTTAATATTAGACTGAACTTGACATGCTTCATATAAAGGTACTGATAAGCAGCAACCCTCATAAAACCTGAACAGATTGCCAGTTACTTGCAGGCTATTTTAGTTTTATGCTGGTTGCATTAATTACTTTGCTTCTACTTGGGAAAGGGTTTAAAATATCTTTTTTAAACTTGCTTTTTAGTTACTTTGTTAAAACGTGTCATGTGTTAATTTTGTAATATGTTAAAATGTGCCTTTTCTCAAACTGTGGTGAAACTTCATTCTTTGACATTTTTTCCTGTATACAGGCATTTTTAGTATAACACAAGCATTATTATGCTTTTATTAAAATATGTCATTACAAATATTTTTGCTAGCAGGTTAACCATTGCATCATATAAGGTCCGTGTTTTAATATCATAATCTGATTAAGGGGACCAGGGCCCTTAAGATTGGACAAAACTGCCTCGTTTTAACTTAAATTGGGAATTTGATTATTTGCTTAAAAATACATTAAACTTGAATATAGCTGTTTAGAAAATTGTATTTACTACAGTTCAAATTAAATACTTGGAAAGCGAAATGAGCTTGATGTAACAATCTATTCATTATCTGTAAAAAAAAACTTCAATTATAGGCAGTAATTTGGGTCATATATCATTTCTACTCCAAATCTAACATACAATGAGTGACCTGTGGTAAACTATTTACTTAGCGATGTCCAGCTCATTCAACCCCATGACTCCGCACACCTTCTCATGAAAGGCATAGCCATTAGTGAGGTTGAGCTCTAGACAAACTTCCGTGGCCCTAACATGCACCAGGAACTTGAGAGAGTCGTTCTGGAGTAGACTGCGAGACAACACGTCCTCCAGCGCTAGCACCGGTAATACCAGGTGGTTGTAGCCTACGTCCCGAAGTTGGCGCACAAGTGACTCCAGGTAGTGCAGCGTCAACATCTGTGGGAGGCAGGAATGAATACATTAATACAAGCTTTGTTCTGGCAAATTGGGCTCAATGCATAAAGTGCTGGGTGAGATTAGCCTGTACAGTCCGCACTGGCTCATCACGGATAACACTGTTCGGTTTATGGTATTTTTTGTTTAAAGGAAGTCTCTTATCAGCAAAATCTAGTTGAGGCAGAAAGTATTTCCCTGGTTAGCCTGCGCAGGCCATCTGGAACAATACTACAAACAAGAAATCAGACATACAAATAAGCCGGTCCCTTGAAAAACAAGAAACCGTTGGAGACGGGTGATGCTCACCAAAGGTTTTTTGGTCACAATATTGCACTATAAATTCAGATAAAAGGAAACGCCTTAAGGGGCATAACTTTGGACAAAATAATACGATGGATGGTTTAGCAACTTAAAACTTAAAAATTTCAAAGGGCCATAACTCTCTAAATAAATCATCTAACCAGAACCCACTAATAACATTCGCATCTCCTCAAGGTAGTTAAGCTTCCCAAAAAGCTTCATTGTATTCCAGTCAGTAGTTGGTGAGAAATAGCCCGGACAAGAATTGCACTACCAGTTTCAATTTAATACTTTAATACCATACTATGCTAAGGAGATATCCCAACAAACAGACTGACTTCAACATACAATCTCCCTGGTGGAGTTTACAACTTCTAGGTAGGTCGTTGTGGGTAGTAGTGACAGCCTAGTAACCAGGTGGTCAACCTACAGTGATTGCGTTCTTTAGATCTCTCCCAAAAAAACCATGTACTGGTTCTAGCATGGAAGGGACTAATCAGCATTTCAACAAGTTTTAGGCTTTCAATGAGCTTAAATAAATAGGTTAAAATTAAATTAACTTCTAGTGAGCAACGCCATACAGACAGTACTTACTGGCTTGGTAAGGGTATGTTTGTTGATGCCGGTCTCCACCATCATGTCATGCTTGAATGCCTCCAGCACCTGAAGACATACAACAGACACCTGACATGTCCGCAAAGTCAAACAATCTGGTATCTTGTTTGTTAAGCATTGTCCCAGATTAGCCTGTGTGAACTGCACATGCTTATCAGGTGCAACACTTTCTGGTTTTTATAGTATTTTTTGTTTAAATTTAAATGTCACACCAATCCTTACCTCGTCAGGCACATCATACACAGCCCAGTCCTCCAGGCTTGCAGGAAGGACATCCAGAGGACCTTTCCTCTTGGGTTTCTCCTTCACCGGTCCCTTATCTGGCCCCTTGTCTCCCTTCTTCTTGGCAGATCCCTTGCCCCCGGAGTCCTGAGTGGCCTGGGGAGGGTTCTTCAGTATCTCCTTCATGGTGGGACCTGACACGGGCACAGTCACCTGCGGGAACAAACATGCATGAGACTAAAGTTTTGTTCCAGATTAGCCTGTGCAGTTTATAAGTCTTCATTTCCAACCCTAAGATGCTGATTAGCTGCAAACAGCATAAAACCTGAAGAAACTGCAATTTACTCAGAGGCTGGTCTGGTTTTTACTGTTTGCATATAGCCATTTTCAATTTGCTTTTGCATGGCAAACGGTTAAACATGTTAACAAACTAGAATTTTGTCACAAAAGTGATTTTTTTTAGCTTGCACTGCTTTGTCACAGCTAAAGCAGCCTTGCCCATGTAAAATTTCAAGGGCTCACAAATCAGGAACATGTGCATTGATGAAAATGAAAATGTGTCTTGCACATCTACACTCTATGGTTATAATGTATTTTAAGATTAATTGGAATTCCTTAAACAATGTAGAAGTTTGCTCTAAAAAATGAGGTGTTTTGCACATTTCATGTAGTTGACAGAATTCAAGCTTCCATTGAATTGAATGTAGTTTGAGACACATTTAAGTATATAGCTCAACAAACTTTGAACATTTTATGCTTCTATCATACAAATGGCTAAATTCAAGGGTTCATAACTCAGAAACATGTGTATCAATAAGCATGAAAAAAGTGTTTGCACTTGATTTTGTTGACATATTTTTAATTTCAATTGAATAGTTTGAGACAGACAGAAGTAGTGTGCTACACAAACTTAACATTTAAAGCATAAACATTACTTTGTTCTTGTCACATCTACTTTTCATGGTGATGGCATATTTAAATTTTAAAATCAATCGCTTGAAAAATGCAGAAGAATTTCGCGCTACAAACTTAAATCAGTTTATAAGGACAGACTAACAAACAACCCAACAGACCAACCAACCCACCCACTAACAGCGTGAGGCCTATTTACTACCCTGAAAAAACTCTGTTTGCTGGGGTATTCAAAACAAAAACTCATACAAAATCATATATGAGTAAAATTCAGCATTAGACATTTTTGTATTAAATTACTACTGGTTTTACTGCTGGCTTCGACATAAGTCTTGCGTTGTGATCTTTAAAAATATCTTTGTTGTGTGTACATCATGTGCTAGTTTTTAGGTTGACTATTATTATATGAAATATATATAGTGGAGCTATCCTACTCACCCCGGCATCGGCGCTAACGTGAGCTTGCAAATGTTTAAGTTTGCGTACCACCCCAAATATTTCCTATGTCCCTTGACATATTGCAGACAACTGTATCAAGCATTTTGTAAGAATTATGGCCCTTTTTCCACTTAGAATATGCATATTATTGATAACTCTATGTTAAAGTTTGTGTTCTTACTCAAATATTTTTAATGTCCCTTGACATATTGCTTTTATATTTTGCATACTTCTTTACCAACATGACCCCAACCTATAAACAAGAGCAGAGAACTGTATCAAGCATTTTGAAAGAATTATGGCCCTTTTTCCACTTAGAATATGCATATTATTAATAACTCTATGTTCAAGTTTGCGTTCCACCTCAAATATTTTCAATGTCCCTTGACATATTGCTTTTATATTTTGCATACTTCTTTACCAACATGACCCCAACTTATAAACAAGAGCAGACAACTGTATCAAGCATTTTGTAGGAATTATGGCGCTTTTTTGTCTTTGTAACTTTGAATATTTTGTTAATTTTTGTGTTTAGATCCACTTTACTTCTTAAGTATTAAGGCTATTGCTTTCAAACTTCAAAAACTTTCTTACTATCATGCTGTTACTGTACCTGGCAAGTTGAATTTGACCTTGACCTTTGAATGACCTTGACTCTCAAGGTCAAATTAATAAATTTTGCTTAAATTGCCATAACTTATTTATTTAAGATCAGATTTGATTCATACATTGACAAAACAACATTTACCTGACATACCACAATGGACTCCACCCAAACTAGCCCCCACACCCCACCCCAGAATCCCCCCCCCCCCAAAAAAAAATAAATATTTTTTTTGAAAGATCATCTATTAAATGACCACACACCCACATTATACCTCCCTCTCCATGATGCCTTACGTTATACTGTCAAGCACTTGAATAGGAGCGCGCTGTCCTCTGACAGCTCTTGTTATAATGTCTGATTACAATTGATCGTACATTTTAATCTATTTAAGACACATAGCAGTACACCTTAGCAGAAGTCAAGCTTATTCCTATCTGCAAATATTCATGAGATATGAGTGTGCAAGTTTTATCGCAAAAAGCAACCAACCAAATACAATTTGGCTTTTTATATTTGAGCCTTATTCTAGGAAAACCAGGCTAAGTGCATGTGCAGTCCTCACAGGCTCATCAGAAACCACACTTTTCAGTTTCATGGAATTTTTCTATTTAAGGAAGTCTCTTATAAACAATAATCCAGTTAATGTGGGAAGTGTCATCGCTGCTTAGCCTTTGCATACTTGGATGACACTTTACACACATGCATTAAGCCCAGTTTTCCAAGAATAAAACTCATCTAATAAAAAATAAACAAGAGATGTGTTTGTCAGAAATACAATGCCCCCTACTGCGCTGCTTTGATTTATTTTTATTTTTTTAATTTGGCAGGTACAGATAATTATCTCCCTTTAAAGCTTATTACTTCCCTTGGACTTGTTTTTTTACCTTTGACCTTGAAAGATGACCTTGACCTTTTGCCACTCAAAATGTGCAGCTCCATGAGATACACATGCATGCCAAATATCAAGTTGCTATCTTCAATATTGCAAAAGTTATGACCAAGGTTAAAGTTTTGGGACAGACAAACACACATACAATGACAGACAGGCCCAAAACAATATACCCCCGATCTTTTGATCCGGGGGCATACAAATTTGTATTTGCCATATCTTCATGAGTCATGACCAGATCATCGCGGTACTGAGGGGCTCTGTGACCCACAATCTCCTCCAGTACTCCATGGGCCCTCAACAGGGCGTCCAAGACATGTATGTCAGAGATGTTAAAAGCATGTGTATAGAGTGTCCCCCCAGATTAGCCAGTGCAGTCTGCACAGGCTAATCAGGGGCCACACTTTTTACTTTTATGGAATTTTTGTTCAAAGGTAGTCTCTTTTAAACAAAAATCATGCAGAAATTGTGGTTCCTGTGCAGTCTGCACTGCAGGCTAACTTGGACAACAATTTACACACACGCATCAAGTCCTGTTTTTGGAGAACTCGTACCTGCCATATTCTCATGAGGTAGGTATGTGCCATGACCAGATAGTCACGATACTGAGGGGCACTGCGACCCACAATCTCCGCAAGTAACACGTGGGCCCGAAACAGGGCGTCCAGGACCCGTATGTCAGAGAGCTCTTCCAGCTTCAAGTCAGGATTCTCTGGTAAGGCACCTGTAGCAAATAACATGTGTAACATCATCATGTTGAGCTGAATATGCTATAGATGGCAGAATATTATAATGAGTTTAACTGCCAAATAATTTATCAAGATAAACAGTTTGACCAAGCAAGTCTAAATTTTAGCCTTGCTCTGGAAAAACCAGGCTAATTGCATGTGTGTAAAGTGTTGTTCCAGATTAGTTAGTGCAGTCCATATAGGCTAATTGCATGTGTGTAAAGTGTTGTTCCAGATTAGTTTGTGCAGTCCACATAGGCTAATTGCATGTGTGTAAAGTGTTGTCCCAGATTAGTTTGTGCAGTCCACATAGGCTTATTGCATGTGTGTAAAGTGTTGTCCCAGATTAGTTTGTGCAGTCAACATAGGCTAATTGCATGTGTGTAAAGTGTTGTCCCAGATTAGTTTGTGCAGTCCACATAGGCTAATTGCATGTGTGTAAAGTGTTGTTCCAGATTAGTTTGTGCAGTCCACATAGGCTAATTGCATGTGTGAAAAGTGTTGTCCCAGATTAGTTTGTGCAGTCCACATAGGCTAATTGCATGTGTGTAAAGTGTTGTCCCAGATTAGTTTGTGCAGTCCACATAGGCTAATTGCATGTGTGTAAAGTGTTGTCCCAGATTAGTTTGCGCAGTCCACATAGGCTAATTGCATGTGTGTAAAGTGTTGTCCCAGATTAGTTTGTGCAGTCCACATATGCTAATTGCATGTGCGTAAAGTGTTGTTCCACATTAGTTTGTGCAGTCCACATAGGCTTATCAGGGCCAAACTTTCTGCTTTTATGATATTTTTCCCTTAAAAGAAGTCTCTTTGTATCAAAAATAAAGTTTAGGCACAAATTGTTATCTCTGATTAGTATGTGCAAGTTACATAAGATAATCAGGGACTACACTTTAGGCACATGCATTAAGCCCAGTTTTCCAAGAATGAGGCTCTTATAGCTGATCATTCTAAGGGTGAAAAAACTTAATAATCAGTTAAACTGACAAATCATTTATAGAACTAAACAGTTTGACCTGGCAAGCCTGTATTTTCTTTCTTTGATTTGAACCATGTTCTGGAAAAAATGGGCTTAATGCATGTGCGTTAAGTGTGTCGCATACATATAAGCGTATGAAGTGCACGCAGGCTAATAAAGGACGCCTCTTTCCGCTTTAAATGGATTTGTTACTAAGAGATTTCCTTTATAAAAAAAACTATTAAAGTGGAAAGTGTTGTCTCCAGTAAGTCTTTGCAGACTGCACAGGCTAGTCTGGGACGAAACTTTACGCACATTACTTAAGCCCATTTTCCCCAAAACGTGGCTATAATATTTCGCAAAGTGTCGCGCCAGATAAGCCAGTAAAGTCTGCACAGGCAAATATGGCACAACACTTTCAGCCAACACTGACTTTTTGTTTAAAATACACTTTCTTAAACCAAATATTGCATAACAAGGACAGTGTGGTCCCTGATCAAACTATGCAGACTGGACACTAATTAAGTCCAGTTTTTCTAGGGCCATTTTGCACATCAGAACTCAAAATTATATTTTATAATATGAAATTAATAAAGGGCAAAAATAAATTCATTAGCAGCTTGTACCCACCAATGACAGCGTCCTTGTTGACGGGGATAATGTCCTCTTCCTTGACCCCGCGTTCCTGACCTTCACCTTCCTTCACCTTGTCAGCTGACCTCTCTTCTGGTTTAGCAGACGGCACTGTCGTTGGTTTTAAAGGCGGAGGTGCCGCCTTCTTACCACCTTTTCCACCTGAACCATGGATATTTGTATTTAGTACTCATGTAAGGATTATAATATTTATGAAGCCAAATTTTTTTTATATTCTGTAAACCTCCAAAAAGATAAAACGAAACATGCATGTTTCTTTATTAACAATGCCATTTAAAAAAACAAGCATATGCATATTAAACATGGGACCTCAATGTCCCTGGGAAGACACGATATCCACTACAACACACTAGCGACCGGGAGGTCACGGGTTCGATCCCCACCATGGGAGCATTCTTTAAATCTCCCCCAAAGACACCAAGTACTGGTTCGAGGCCCAGGAAAAGGACTCGAGAGCGTTTATATAAGCCTTCGGCTTTCGATGCAATTGAGCTCAAATAAATATTTTTAAACTAACACTGGAACCCTTGTGTTTTACTTGCCAAAGTCATGCATACGAAAGATCTTGGTACAATAGCTATTGAGTGGGACCTATATTGGATTCACATGGGCCTAGAATAGACACGCTGGTTATCTTCTAACATTCTTACTAGATATGTCGAGCCATGCTCTGTGAAAAGGGGGTTTAATGAATGCGCATAAAGCGTTGTCCCAGATTAGCCTGTGCAGTCATCACAGGCTAATCAGGGACAACACTTTCCACCAAAACTAGATTTTGGCTAAGAAGAGACTTTCTTTAAACGCAAATATCATAAATGCGGAAAGTGTCGTCCCTGATTTGCCTGTGCGGACTGCACAGGCTAATCTGGGAAGACAGTTTACGCACATGCATTAAACCCCCCTTTCACAGAGCACGGTCTATATATAGTTCCACACCTCACTCTCAATAACTGATGGCAAATGCAAGAAAGTTCTGGTCTACATTGAATACAAACAACATGTGTTCACCAAAGAAATATAGTCATAAATTAAGTAAACTTTTTTTTCTCTTGCAAAGTCATTTAGTTTATATGCATTTGTTCTTTAATGTAAATTAGGTAAGCATACTCAAATAAATTCAAAATTGCAATATATTTCTTAGTAACACCCCGAGTCTTAATTTTAATCACATCTTATTCATACAAAAAAGTTCATCCTTATGTTGCATGCTTTTTGGGATGCATCAAAATGATGAAAAGAGCCCCCCAATACCAATGCTGCATGTTGTTTTATGTTTTAAGTTGCAATAATAATGTAATAGAAATTCTTAGTTGAAAAGAGACACTGAATCAAGTTTTAATGTAGGATGATAAACATCTCACAACCAAAACTTCTGATTCATAAGCATCTGTTTCACTTTCCCAAAACAAGTTGATGCCAGTTATTGCAACTTAAAAACCTTTTTATGTTATTTTTTCCCCCCTGCACTATTGTAAACAACAATCGTTTAATAAATCATTTAATCATTTAATAAACTGTATAAGCTTAATGTCATTGACTTCATGATAACTTGTATAAATGTCATAGTTATGTAAACTATAAAAAGAAACTTCATAAGTTACAAGTAATAATAAGCTTGATTTTTTTTTTCATAAATAACTTTTTTTGCAGAGACAAACAACACAAATAACAAGAATTTTCAAAAATAAAGCAAACATCAATGAAACAGTACTGCAAACATCAATGAAACAGTACTCTGCGTTTCAGAATTTTGTGATTAAACATATTACCACAAAAATGTACATCTGAAAAAGAACAAGAAATATCGTATATCTGAACATCAAATATCTCAATTATTCAAATCAACATTTACAGGGTTCCCAGCTTTTGGTATGAACAAAATTCCCTGATTTTTCCCTGATGGAAAATAAAAATTCCAGGATCATAATTTCGACCTATTTCTTGTTTTAAACACCCTCAATAAATATATATATAGGTGCATCACAGCTGCTATATAAACAGAGAGAAAGAAGTAGGTATTTACTAATACATGTAGTATACTAAGCTACATGTATACAACAAAGCCACCATAGCCAAACAGATGCATTATTGCTGTTTTAAAAATATGGACTTTTCGACACAAGTCGGAAAAGTCTGACCAAACAAAATTCCCTGATTTTTCTCTGATTTAAGGAACTTTTCTCAAATTCCCTGACTTTTCCATGACTGGAAAAAATTAAAGTCTTTTTCCAGGTTTTCCCTGATTTCCAGGTTGGCTGGGAACCCTGATTTTAATATTTAAACAGTCCTTGTAATCATAATCTGATTAGGGACACTCATATTTTAGTATTATAATCTCTGTAATTGTCTGTAATAAAAGTATTGGTCTTTGAGACTGTTTGTCCCAGTTTCTATTAATTGATTGTTCAATACCATAAACAGTGACCATTAATACGATACAACCACTGATAAAACTTTGAAAAAAAACGAAAAAAATATGATCCCTGGGTATAAGCCCCACCCACCCCACTTGATCATGGAAGAAAAACCAATATATACGCACCTTTCCCTATTCCCTATTTTGTTATGACAAGAATACTAATATATGCACTTTACTCTACCTGCTATTGTGTTATGACAAGCATACCAATATATGCACTTTACTCTACCTGCTATTGTGTTATGACAAGCATACCAATATATGCACTTTACTCTACCTGCTATTGTGTTATGACAAGCATACCAATACATACACACCTTTTGCGGCCTTCTTTGCTTCTGCAGCCTCTGCCTGTGCCTTCATTTCTGACAATACAAGCACAAAAGTGTGGGCAACAACAGATAAAGCTAGTGAACATGCCATGGGCCACAACATTGTATTGATCAGCGCTTTCGGAATATGGGGCTGAATGCATGTGCACAAACAATTAAGTTTTAAAACTAAATTAATCTATATTACTTGATCAAGAGTAAGCCGCTGTTAGCTTAACAGGTCGTTTAAGTTTTGAGCAACCTGGCCCTGGTCAATAAGTGAAAACACGTAATAATAATTAGGGTTTTCTTTTTCAACATTTTGCCTCAGGGTCAATCTTACAATAAGTCCTACTGTCCCAGATTATCGATTTGAATTATATGAAGCATGCTCTGGGGAAATTGGGCTTAATGCATGTGCGTAAAGTACAGGCTAATCAGGGACTAAACTTTCTGCCTAAACTGAATTTTCACTTAAAAGAAACTTACATCAAACAAAAAATTCATACAAGTGCAAAATGTTGTCCCTGTGCAGACTGCTTTGGATAATCTGGGACGACCTTTTGACATATCCATTAAGCCCTGTTTTCCAAAAGTGATGCTCAAATTGTCAGATACATTGTGTATGTAACACAACAAAGGTTAAAATGCACCAAATGAAAAAAAAGAAATTGCTTGTGTTACATATTAACAAGTATGTCAGCTATTATCAGCTTAAATATGCATGTACCAACATTACAAACAAAACAAAATGGACCTGTTGGCCCTGAAGCGCTCACATGAGTTCAATACATATCAATTGTAAAAGACTTAACAAAGTGATGCAGATTTTTACTCCACTTCACACAGATTCTAACATGGCCTTGATATTGTCAAGATAAACATTCAGACATAAGTGTGGCTTCTAGAGTGTTAATGTGGGTTTTCAAAGAATCAACCTGGTGACTTAGATTTCGGACACACATACATCAGATTCAAGCTTGGTCTTTAATTGTCAAGATGAACATTTTGGCCAATAAAGGTTGAGCCATGAATGTGGTTTCTAGAGTGGTAATGAAGTTTTCCCTAAGATTGAACATGGTAACCTAGTTTTAAAACACACGTGTCCCAGTGACCCAGATGCAAATGTGGCATAGCTATTGTCAAGACATGATTCTGACTAAGTTTCATCAAGATTGAGTCATAAATGTGGCTTTTAGAGCTGTTACAAGGTTTTCTTCAGATCTGATGTGATGCACTCAACCAAGGTTCAAACTTTGCCTACTGATATCGCCTAGTTTTATTAATATTGTGGCAAAAATATGGCTTCTACAATGGTAACAATGTTTTTCTACTATGTGACTGGTGCTCTTGTTTAGACTCACATGACTCAGATTCAAACAAGGCCTAGATATTGTAAAGATGAACACTCTGACCAAGTTTCATCCTGATAGAGCAAAAGAAGTTGCTTCTAGAATGGCAATATGCCAGAAGTGGTATATGCACACAGCATTACCTCTGACAAAGAGAGATCACATGAATTCACCTTGAGTGCTTGGTGCTCAGGTGACCTAAACAAATTTGCAAGAAATTTGCATATATCATGGCTGACTAGAATTAACATAAATAAAGAATATACAATCATTTCTTCTATTAATAATTAACAAACAAATGAGCCTTGCTCTGGCAATACAGGGTTTATGCATATGTGTCAACACTTTCTGCTTATTTTTTATTGATGGAGGTATCTCTCAGCAATAATCCAATTTAAGCAGAAAGTGTCATCCCTTATTAACCTGCACAGACTGCACAGGCTAATCTGGGATAACACTTTATGCACATGCATTTAACCCTATTTTCCAAGTGTGAGGCTAAAACATGTATCAGAATACCGGAATCCAAAACCTTACAGACATAGCTAAATTTACCCAAGTTTCAATACCACAGTTAGTGATATAGACACTTTTTGTACCAAAGTCTAACAAGAGGACTGCATAACGGGTGCCACGCTCAGCTGCGAAAGCTTGTCCGAATTTTTTTTTTTAAGAGAAACACAATGCCCCCTACTGCCTGCGCCACATAGAAATATCATTTGGCAGGTATAGAAATCACCTTCCCCTGAAGGTTATTACTTCCCTCGAATTTTGTCCTATCTAAACCATGTCAGACATCACTGACAACCAATGCCTGTGGTTTAAAAGAGATCATAGTCAGAGTTGATCATGTATGTATGGACATAAGTCCTCAGGTATGTAATGAACATCAAAGATATTATATTTATATCATTTAAAAAAAACTTTGACAAATCAATCATTTGGGTTATAAATAATCAAAATAATAAATCTGTACAGTAACTGTGAAAAGAACTTCAATTATTGGTAAGGAAATATATAATATGAGATTTAAAATTATATAAATTACTTCCCTTGAAAATTATTGTCTGTAACAAATCTCTATTTTTAGTAGCAAATAATTAAAAGCCACTACCGTGACTGTAGATTCACAACTCAAAATGTGCAGCTCCATAAGATACACATGCATGCCAAATACATAAAGTGGCTATGTTCAATTTTGAATAATTTTCTCCCTTTTTAAAGCTTATTACTTCCCATAAGTCTGTATTTTTTACCATAGACCGTAAAGGATGACCTTGACCTTGACCTTTTACCACAATGTGTTTGTCAGAAACACAATGCCTCCTACTGCGCCGCTTTGATTTATTTAACAAAAATATATATGTGGGCAGGTCAGATAACTATGTCCATTTAAAGCTTATTACTTCCCTTGACTTTGTTTTTTCGACCCTAGACCTTTAAGGATGATGTTCACCTTGAACTTTTACCACTCAAAATGTGCAGCTCCATGAGATACACATGCATGCCAAATATCAAGGTGCTATCTTTAATATTTAAAAAGTTATGGCCGATGTTAAGGTTTGAGCACAACGCCTACAGCGGACGACGAGCTGGCTATGACAATAGCACGGGTTTTCTCTGAAAACAGCCTCGCTAAAAATGAAATTATAAGCATTTTACATAACACAACAAAAAACAATTATTATATATTGCTTAGCTAAGAAAACCCAAAACCACAAAACTTCTGCAGCCCTTTAAAATGCTACATATAGGGATGTACAATTCTATATAAAAAATAGACATCGGTTGTAAAGTAAAAAGACCATAACTGTTCAGTGAAGTCAAAACAAATATATTATTCCACCAAAACTTAACATTAAAACCCAAAAACCAAACTTGTTTTTACCAAAATGAACATCCTTTTGTTCAACTGTTTGAACTAAAACACACAGAAGAAATCTGAATGTGAAAATAAATACTTTACAAAATCATATCACGTGTATGTCATCTCTATGCAAAATCCTAAATATTCATAAGACCAACTGAAGAAATAGTGTGGTTCTTATGTTATAAATGTCCAACAATTTTATGTTGTTTGTTTTACAGGATTTTTTGTTAAATGAAGAGTGGTGCAACAGAGCAATAAAAATTAAAATAGAATTAAAAACTTCGACCAGTTGACAAAATTAAATCGAATTGTGAAAGGGTCTTCATTTTTTAATTTTGATAATAAAGAAAATTGTTAACATTCATGGCAGAAAAAATATACATTAAAATTATATTTATTTAAAACACAGTAAATGATAAATTTGAAACATGAAAATTACTAGTTGTATACTCTCTCATACATTTTTACTTATGTTTTTACTAATTCATTTTGAAAAAAACATGTGTGTCATGTGATATAATTTGCAAATATATGATTAAAATGACAATTAGTCCACAATGGGAATGTAAAATACAACAGCATACAGTGACTGTGTGTATTGACTGTTCAAGATTTTTCTATATAGTAACACAGCATGACATATAAGAGTATACTGTGACAGAGTTCATATAAAGTGATACAGCATGACATAGGAGAATACTGTGACAGAGTTCCTATATGGTGATACAGCATGACATAAGAGCATACTGTGACAGAGTTCCTTTAAAGTGATACAGCATGACATATAAGAGTATACTGTGACAGAGTTCCTATAAAGTGATACAGCATGACATAAGAGCATATTAAGACAGAATTCCTATATAGTGATACAGCATGACATATAAGAGTATACTGTGACAGAGTTCCTATAAAGTGATACAGCATGACATAAGAGCATACTGTGACAGAGTTCCTTTAAAGTGAAACAGCATGACATAAGATTATACTGTGAGAGATTTCTTTTAAAGTGATACAGTATGACCTAAGATCATACTGTGACAGAGTTCCTATAAAGTGAAACAGCATGACGTAAGAGCATACTGTGACAGAGTTCCTATAAAGTGATACAGCATGACTTATGAGCATACTGTGACAGAGTTCATATACAAAGATACTGCATTACATATAAGAGTATACTGTGACAGAGTTCATATAAATTGATACAGCATGACATAAGAGCATACTGTGACAGAGTTCCTATACAGTGATACAGCTTGAGCTAAGAGCATACTGTGACAGAGTTCATATAAAATGATACAGCATGACATATAAGAGTTTACTGTGACAGAGTTCCTATAAAGTGATACAGCATAACATTAGAGTATTCTGTGACGGAGTTCCTATAAAGTGATACAGTATGACATAAGAGTATACTGTGACAGAGTTCCTATATAGTGATACAGCATGAGCTAAGAGCATTCTGTGACAGAGTTCCTATAACGTGATACAGGATGACATAAGAGCATACTGTGATGGAGTTCCTATAAAGTGATACAGCATGAGCTAAGAGCATACTGTGACAGAGTTCCTATAAAGTAATACAGGATGACATAAGAGCATACTGTGACAGAGTTCCTATATAGTGATACAGCATGAGCTAAGAGCATACTGTGACAGAGTTCCTATTTAGTGATACAGCATGAGCTAAGAGCATACTGTGACAGAGTTCCTATATGGTGATACAGCATGACATATGAGTATACTGTGACAGAGTTCCTATTTAGTGATACAGCATGAGCTAAGAGCATACTTTGACAGAGTATCTATGTAGTGATACAGCATGAACTAAGAGCATACTGTGACAGAGTTCCTATATTGTGAAACAGCATGACGTAAGAGAATACTGTGACGGAGTTCCTATATACATGTAGTGATACAGCATGAGCTAAGAGCATACTGTGACAGAGTTCCTATAAAGTGATACAGCATGACATATGAATATACTGTGACAGAGTTCCTATAAAGTGATACAGCATGAAAAGAGCATACTGTGACAGAGTTCCTATATGGTGACACTGCATGACACAGTGATACCACTTAACAAACAACATATTATAGTTACTCAAACTTTTAAACGTGTATTATGTTTGTGCAAAATTAAAAGAATATAGATTTTACATATACACATGTATAGAGGATATTTGTTGGATTTGGTGGATAATTGTTTTTAATTCATGAGTGATCAAAGGAAATAATATTTACACGAGTGGCACAGCCACCAGTGAAAGTAAATTTTTTCCATGACCATGAGTGAATATTCTATGTAATACAACACATTTTGTTTTTATTTTATGCTTATAAATGATCCCTTCTTTTATATATTGTTGAAATAATGACGTTGTAACGTCATGAAAACGACGTCATTTCACAGTATAACAGTGAAAATTATCGAAAATGTTCGCTTCTAATTTTGTACTGTTTGAAACAGTGAATTATCAGTTTTAATTCCCTGATATTTCTCTATAAACCACCGGAAAGCATAACATAAGTAAGTCTAAAAGTATTTATTTAGGCAAAACAAGACAGTAAAAAAATGTGGGTGTCTGTACAGTTTAAGAGGGAAACAGTGTTCATATATGGTAATGCTGAACTACAGATGAAGTGGGATAACAGAAAAGCATTTCAGTTCCTATATAAGGAAACTGCCTGGCATATGTCCACACTGTGACAAAGTGCATCAAGAGTGACACGATAAGAAGTGGGGTACTATCAAACTTTTATACTGCATGACATCCTAGCATACTGTGACAGAGTGTATCTACAGTGCCAGGTTACACTACTAATATGAGCCTCATTCTGGGAAAACTGGGCTTAACGCATATGCGTAACGTTTCTTACCAAATTAGCCTGTACAGTCTAGACAGCCTTATCACGGACAACACTCTGCTTTCATGGTGTATTTTGTCGAAAGAAAGTCTCTTTTAATAATTAAGTCCAATTTAGGCTGAAAGTGTTGCCCCTGATTAGGCTATGCAGACTTAACAGGCTTATCTGTAAAGGACACTTTATGCACACGCATTAAGCCCCTTTTTCCCAGAGCGAGGCTCACATAATACTCTCTACAAAAATTCTGTGTATATGCTCCAAATACCAACCCACACTTACCAAGTTGTGCAGCTGTTAGAAGGAAATTGTCAAAGTTTCAAAGTTTTATAGAACAACTCATAAAATTTAGGAGAGATATTGTGCAGGTTTTTGTTTACCACTTAAGTAGAAACTCCGTGATTGGCAAAACAAAATTCTTATTGGACAAGTCAAAATTTGTAAACAGACTTAAACTGGAATTTCCTAGATTCTTTAGAAGAACTAACATATCTGTGGGTACAAACCAAGCTGAGCCATTTGTAATCACATCAACTATAATTATTAAAACAAAACTATGATTTTTGTAAACAAAATAAATAACCTTTGTACATTCGGATATGATCAGTCATGGATACAGTAAAATAATTTTTACTTCTAGGACAATAATTTTCTTAGATTTTGGGGGTTGAAGGATCAACAAATTTAAAACAAGCACATCGAAAATTACTAAAGCAAACTCCTCTTTGTCTTTTCCAAAATCTGATATCCACCAATTCATGTGTCCACAAATGTCATTTTTAGAGAAAACAAGATGTGTTTGTGAAACACTATGTCCTCCCATATATTTGACCTTTGACCTTGAAGGATGACCTTTACCTTGACCTTTCACCACTCAAAATGTGCAGTTCCATGAGATACACATGCATGACAAATATCAAGTTGCTATCTTCAATATTGAAAAAGTTATGGCCAATGTTAAAGTTTGTCCCCATATATTTGACCTTTGACCTTGAAGGATGACCTTGACCTTTCACCACTCAAAATGTGCAGTTCCATGAGATACACATGCATGCCGAATATCAAGTTGCTATCTTCAATATTACAAAAGTTATGGCCAATGTTAAAGTTTGACCGGACAAACCAACAAGCAAACAGGGCAAAAACAATATAACAAGAAACCGTTGGAGACGGGTGATGCTCCCCAAAGTTTTTTTTGTCACAATATTGCACTGTATATTCAGATAAATGGAAACGACTTGAGGGGCATAACTCTGGACAAAATAATACGATGGATGGTTTAGCAACTTAAAAATTTCAAAGGGCCATAACTCTCTAAATAAATCATCTAACCAGAACCCACAAATAGCATGCGAATCTCCTCAAGGTAGTTAAGCTTCCCATAAAGCTTCATTGAATTCCAGTCAGTAGTTGGAGAGAAATAGCCCGGACAAGAATTGCACTATATGTACAGTTTATAGAAAATTTCAAAGGGCCATAACTCTGTGAAAAATCATCCGACCATAACCGGCTGATAATATGCACATCTCCTGTTGGTAGTGAAGCTTCCCATAAAGTTTCATTGAATTCCCGTAATAAGTTACTGCGAAATAGCTCAGACAAGAATTGCACTATATGTACAATGGAAAATTTCAAAGGGCCATAACTCTGTGCAAGTTCATCCTACAAGGCTGGCTGATAATATGCACATCTCCTCTTGGTAGTGAATCTTCCCGTAAAGTTTCATTGAATTCCAGTCATTAGTTGCTGAGAAATAGCCCGGACAAGAATTGCACTATATGTACAGTTAATGGAAAATTTCAAAGGGTCATAAGTTTGTGAAAAATCATCCGACCAGAACTGGCTGATAATATGCACATGTCCTTTTGTTAGTGAAGCTTCCCATAAAGTTTCATTGAATTCCGGTCATTAGTTGCTGAGAAATAGCCCGGACAAGAATTGCACTATATGTACAGATAATGGAAAATTTCAAAGGGTCATAACTCTGTGAAAAATCATCTGACTAGAACCCGCTGATAATATGCACATCTCCACTTGGTAGTGAAGCTTCCCATAAAGTTTCATTGAATTCCGGTCATTAGTTGCTTAGAAATAGCCCGGACAAGAATTGCACTTTATGTACAGTTAATGGAAAAATTCAAAGGACCATAACTCTGTGAAAAAACATCCAACCAGAACCGGCTGATCATATGCACATCTCCTCTTGGCAGTGAAGCTTCCCATAAAGTTTCATTGAATTCCGATCATTAATTGCTGAGAAATAGCCCGGACAAAAATTGTGCACGGACGGACGGACACACGGAAAGACACACTCACGGACAGACAAAGCGGCGACTATATGCTCCCCCAATTTTTTTGGGGGGAGAGCATAAAAAGGAATTTAATTCAGAAGTATATAATGATTTTACAGTAATTGGATTCTAAGGATGCTCTGTACATGTCCCTGTACATACCATGTTCCCTGCGTGCGTGGATGCGTGTCTGCATGTTGAGCAGGATGGTGACTGCCCACTCCACCTGGTCTATACTGTCATCTACGGGGAAATCCTTCACACACAACCACTGGGCAAACTCAAATAACAGGTCCACCTTCAGCCATTCATTGCTCTCACTCTGTGTGGGATGAAGGAAATAATATAATGCATGTGCCTAAAGTGTCTTCCCAGATGAGCCTGTGCGTACTGCAAAGGCTAAGCTAGGACAACACTTTCCCCCTTTATGGTATTTTTTTGTTATAAGGAAGTCTTTTCTTGGTCAAATCAAGTTAAGGCTTAAAGTGTCGCCCCTGATTAGTCTGTGCACACTCAAGTATAAAATAATACAAAATATACAACTCTACTTAAAATCCAAAGGACTGATTTTAGCCCTGCTGGGGACAATTGTTTTCAATCACTTACACACTTTAATTAAATGCCTTAAGTCTGAACAAGTCCCTTTAATTACAAACCATCGGACACTGCAGAGCTGGATCCTTAGTTGTATTGTATGTAAGTCTGATTGCATGAAGTGATCAAGAAACATTTCAACATACAGGTTCCTGTTATTCACTGACCAATGTCAAATGTTACAACTACCAGAAATGGCAAAAGTTTGGAAATCATTTTTTGGACTGTAGTAAAATATAAGAAATAAAATAATTCTTTCCAAGATATGGGATTGCAAGTCAAAGTAAAGGAATATAGGTGTAGATTGACAGCCTGCAAAACTAATTTTAATACATTCTCTTCATTCCAAATCAAAAGGGGACATATACAAGAAAAGATGTTGCCATGGCAAAGGGGATATGGTGTCTGCCTTGCGACAAAGAGGTAACAGGTTCTATTGTCACTGTGGGAGGATTCTTCAGGTCTCCCACAAAGACACCAAGTACTGGTACTACAAAGGAAACGGCATTATGCAAAATGCTTTAGGATTTCATAGAAATTGAGGTAAAATAAGTATGTTTAAACTAAAGGGTACATGCCCTCTACCAAAAGTGACAAAAACAAATCACTGTGTCTTACATTGAGAGCCTCGATTGCATTCTGGTAGGACAGGAGCTGCTCTGCCGTCTCACGGGACATGAGCGCGACACGGCGCCACATGTGGGCCACATAATCCTCACTTTCATCCTGCAGAGAGTGCATCAAAGTTCAGTGTTAGATCAATGTGGGTGTGCATCAAAGTTCAGTGTTAGATCAATGTGGGTTTGCATTTCTAAGCAAAACTCTCACAAAAGTCAGTATAAGAGACCCGTTCTGAGAAAACTGGGGTTTTTGCATGTGCGTATAAAGTGATGTCCCAGATAAGCCTGTGAGCTATGCCAGGCTAATTAAGGACAACAATTTCCGCCTTCACTGAATTTTTGTTTAGTAAGAGGTCTTCCTTGAAAAGAAAAAAATCAATACAAGCAAAAAGTGTCGTTCCTGATTAGCATGTGCAGATTGCACAGGCTGACCAGGGAAGGCACTTAACGTCTAAACTGGATTTAAGAGACTTATTTTTAATGAAAATTTCAATAAAAGCAGAAAATGTCGTTCTTGACTAGCATGTGCAGATGGCACAGGCTTATCTGGGAAAACACATTACGCAACATTACGCATATGAGCTGAGCCCAGTATTCCCAGAACGTGGCTTATCAGATCAATGCTGTCTTGCCTTACAAAGCTGACAGCAGCTGCATCCTATAGAAATCAGATCAATGCCGTCTTGCCTTACAAAGCTGACAGCAGCTGCATCCTATAGAAATCAGATCAATGCCGTCTTGCCTTACAAAGCTGACAGCAGCTGCATCCTATAGAAATGATGTCAATCTCCTTGAGTGATGCAACAAAGGGGTAATTATGACTTTAGCGGAACGATGAAAGTTACAGATGTATATTTGGTTAAAATTACTGCAGTTTTGTTATTGATAGTTAACAATGACAAAATCATTAATTGTGTATGTAAGGCATTGCAAACTTTGTAAAAAGACTTGCAATTCAATAATAAAGAATAATTAATTATGTCAACCATTTTACATGTTATACTGAAATATGAAACACTTCTAAAAACTGAATTAAATATATAAATACCTCGCTAGACAAAACAAGACAATGATAACTTCTCAAATAGTGCAAAATGACACATGGCAATTATAAAATTCTATAAACATGGTTCAATCAATTAAAACCTGAACCTTAAGTCAGTCCTTCAAGTTGAAGAGACTGACAGCCAAGCCAACACATGTGATATCTACTTGTATGTTACAATATTATAAACCCTAAACGATTCTAAATTCTGATTGGCTGTTTCACAGTCACTTGGTTGGTCTATATAAAGTGCTATAGATATAATTTTCAATATACACCTTTGCAGTTGTTGCAACTAATATATTTTCCACTACTAATCAAATCAAGTGTCCTAAGCCTATGGATGCTCACATAGTTCACTTTCTTCTCATAACTCCTCTTTGAGTAAAAACAAGCTATTTTATAGTCAACTGTCACTTTTGACCTCTTAAAGTGTGACATTGACTTTTATGGTCATGAGACGGGTGACACGTGATAATAAGTCTTCTCTTAGTGTTATTGTTTTGTAAATTTTTTTAACTAGAAAGATGAAAGACAAATGAACATTTCAGAAATTACTTTGTTTGCCACTATCACCTTTGACCTATAAAGCTGACCTTGACCTTTGAGTAATGGAGATGAAACACACAACATTCCATATTCCGTTTCCTCATGGTGGTCATATGACGAATGGTTAAGTTTTTTTTTTAATAGCAAGATTAAAGACAAAGTAACAGTCTGGACAAACTCTTTGTTGGCTCAATTTGACCTTTGAACTCTTAGGGCAACTTTGACCATTGAGGTACGGAGATGAGTAATACATGTCATATGTTGTCCTATGATGATTTGCACTTGTGCCATCTTCTTTAAAAATCAGTCATTATATGGAAAAGTTATGATTATGACAGGAATTTTCAAGCTGTTTAATTGCAAAAATTTGACCTTTTACCTCTAAGTTTGACCTTGAACTTTGGAGTAGGAACACACTTGCTACTCGGGAATGTTCTCTTATGATGGTTTGCATTTGTGTCAAGTTATTTTAAAATCAGTCAATATATGGTTAAGTTATGGCTGAGACAGGGAATTCAGAATTGCGTTGCAATTTTTCCTAAAGGTCATAAAAATGGCTTCCAAAACAAAAGAATGAAATTTGTCAAACTATATGAAAAGTTTTAGAAAAAAAAATGCTTAATACATTGTGTTTGGATATTTGTTTGCTCAACTTAATTACTCAATCAACTTGTGTTATTTTATTATTAAGTGAATACTCTATAATTTAATGCTTTCGGAATATTGTGGCAAGTACATCTAGTACGCTAAATGTACTTCTGTCCATTAATTTGGCGCAATATATAAATAAATATGAGCCTTACAATTGTAATTTCCAAGAACTTTGATATCACAACAACAAGAAGAAAATAACCATAAAAATAAACAGATGCATACCTGTGATACCAGTAAGAACTGAAAGTATTGTGCAATAGACAAAAAACAGGTTAGCATAACAGACAGACTAATTGTGTCTGAGTTCTGAGAAAATTGGGCTAAATGCATGTGTGTAAAGTGTGGTCCCAGATTAGCCTGTGCGGACCTAAGCAGGGATGACACTTTCTGCTTTTATGACATTTTTCGTTTAAAATGAAATCTCTTCTTAGCAAAAATCCAATTAAGGCGGAAAGTGTCGTCCTTGATTAGCCTGTGTGGACTGCAATCTGTAATCTGGGACGACACTTTATGCACATGCATTAAGCCCAGCTTTCTTAGAACAAGACTCAATTACTATTTGGCATACACATTTTTGACATCACTTATTGATGGTTGCAAGAAGCTGAGTAATACATCCACACAAAGTAAACATTTGCAACAAAATACTTCTAATTGGTTTTAAATTAAATCATTTAAATCTGCGGGGACTGTCATATAACAATTCTATACATCTGTTTCGGTATATAAGCTGGGTCCTTGATCAGTATCACGTTCTCAGAGGTCTGCAAAACGGCTAGTCTATGAGCCGTACACTGCATGAAAACGGTGCTTAATACATGTGCATAAAGGATCGTTCCAGATTAGACTGTGCAGTCTGCAAGTCATATGCTTGTCTGCAACTATACTTTACACACATGCATTAGGCCCTTTTTTCTCAGAGCTAGGATAATATACATCTAATTAGAATTGATCATACAAATGTACTTACTATAGGAAATGTCGTCTGATAATCTAAATAATTTGAATAACTGGTATAAATCTATGATGCTAACTTCTAAAATAAGTAATCCAACAACATTTCTGATACTTCTGATAAAAGCTAATTCTTAGAAGATAGAGAATAGAAGTTCAACATGAAAATAAATAATGATAGCAACAGAGTTAAAAGAAAGTGAAACCATGTGATGAGCAATATACATCATCTATGTGATAACGATATTGGTGAAATACACACAAAAACATTACAATAAGCCTATGAATGTTTCACTAACAACAATAGTATCCCAACAAAGCAAATCATAAGAGCTGTGCTCTGATAAAACAGGGCTTAATGTGTGTGCGTACATTCAGTCTGCTCAGTTCACACAGGCTTATCAGAGATGATACTTTCTGCTTTTATTAAATTTTCGTTTAACTGAAGTCTCCTTTAAACAAAATTCCAGTCTAGGCAGAAAGTGTCATCCCTGATTAGCCTGTGATGACTGCACTGGCTAATCCGGGACAACACTTTACGCACATGCATTAAGACCAGTTTCTCTTATAACAGCTCATAATAAAATAAGGGCGTGCTCCCAAACAGCTTGTAGTCAACAACAATTAACAGAAATTGGAATATTTGTATGTCTCTATTAAACATTGGGCACATCATTTAACCTTCACTTTGCTTATGAGTGGGAAAGGAATAAGTCAATTGTCCATGCAATCGTGATCAGTTATTTGTGTCAGGCATTGTATCCCCATCGGTTGTGCCCCCTAATGCAAACTTAGAAAATCCTTACTAGATAATGTTTATAGAACTAACAAGGTGGCTCACAGAGACTGATCACTGCACATAGACTAACAAGGTGGCTCACAGAGACTGATCACTGCACATAGACTAACAAGGTGGCTCACAGAGACTGATCACTGCACATAGAAAGCTGCCTTAGACTGAACACCACCTCTTGAGCTGCCCAATATGAAAATGGAATACGCATCTGCGCTGTCTGGTCAGGAATTGCCCTGCAGTGAGTGTCCTTAGTTCAGTCAAGCAAGGTTTCGTGGTCTCATTACCAGACAGGGTAGCTCCTGACCAGACTGCACAGATTCTCATTCCATTTTCACATTGGAGCTGCACTGGCTCCATAAGGCTCAATACTCTTTTTCTTTTTACAGGAGTACCCTTTCCATCAGATGAAAACCCCTATCAATTAAAAATATATGCGCTACATGCATATTGCCCTTATCTGACTTGTAATGTTGCATAATGCGATCCTTTGATTCATTAAGACACGTAAGTATCTATTTGTTCGTTTGGACAGATAGAGGGCTAAACCAAAAGAGGACTGATAATTACTCTAAACAGAAAAATAATATAATTCTACATGGCTGTATGGCGTTTATTTCTAACATTTATACACAACAATATCATACTGACATTGCTATTTAACAGCTATCAAATACAAGTAAACAGCCAGTTGCCGAAGAAAGTTCAGTCTACGATAAAGATTAAGCCTCGTTCTGGGAAAATTGGGCTTAATGCATGTGAGTGTTGTCCCAGATTAGCCTGTCAGGGAAGAAACTTTCCACGTTATGATATTTATGGTTTTAGGAAGTCCCTTCTTAAAAAATATCCAGTTTAAGCGGAAAGTGTCATCCCTGACTAGCCTGTGCAGAATACATGCTAAATCTGGGACAACACTACACCAGTTCAGAATACATGCTAAATCTGGGATAACACTAAACCAGTTCAGAATATATGCTAAATCTGGGACAACACTACGCCAGTTCAGAATACATGCTAAATCTGGGACAACACTATGCCAGTTCAGAATACATGCTAAATCTGGGACAACACTACTCCAGTTCAGAATACATGCTAAATCTGGGACAACACTATGCCAGTTCAGAATACATGCTAAATCTGGGACAACACTATGCCAGTTCAGAATACATGCTAAATCTGGGACAACACTATGCCAGTTCAGAATACATGCTAAATCTGGGACAACACTACGCCAGTTCAGAATACATGCTAAATCTGGGACAACACTACGCCATTTCAGAATACATGCTAAATCTGGGACAACACTACGCCAGTTCAGAATACATGCTAAATCTGGGACAACACTACGCCAGTTCAGAATACATGCTAAATCTGCGACAACACTACGCCAGTTCAGAATACATGCTAAATCTGGGACAACACTACGCCAGTTTAGAATACATGCTAAATCTGGGACAACACTACGCCATTTCAGAATACATGCTAAATCTGGGACAACACTACGCCAGTTCTGCATACATGCTTAATACATGCTAAATCTCGGACAACACTACGCCAGTTCAGAATACATGCTAAATCTGGGACAACACTATGCCAGTTCAGAATACATGCTAAATCTGGGACAACACTATGCCAGTTCAGAATACATGCTAAATCTGGGACAACACTACGCCAGTTCAGAATACATGCTTCATACATGCTAAATCTGGGACAACACTACGCCAGTTCAGAATATATGCTAAATCTGGGACAACACTATGCCAGTTCAGAATACATGCTAAATCTCGGACAACACTACACCAGTTCAGAATACATGCTAAATCTGGGACAACACTACGCCAGTTCAGAATACATGCTAAATCTGGGACAACACTACACCAGTTCAGAATACATGCTAAATCTGGGACAACACTACGCCAGTTCAGAATACATGCTAAATCTGGGACAACACTATGCCAGTTCAGAATACATGCTAAATCTGGGACAACACTACGCCATTTCAGAATACATGCTAAATCTGGGACAACACTACGCCAGTTCAGAATACATGCTAAATCTGGGACAACACTATGCCAGTTCATAATACATGCTAAATCTGGGACAACACTACGCCAGTTCAGAATACATGCTTAATACATGCTAAATCTCGGACAACACTACGCCAGTTCAGAATACATGCTAAATCTGGGACAACACTACTCCAGATCAGAATACATGCTAAATCTGGGACAACACTATGCCAGTTCAGAATACATGCTAAATCTGGGACAACACTACGCCAGTTTAGAATACATGCTTAATACATGCTAAATCTGGGACAACACTACGCCAGTTCAGAATACATGCTAAATCTGGGACAACACTACGCCAGTTCAGAATACATGCTAAATCTGGGACAACACTACACTAGTTCAGAATACATGCTAAATCTGGGACAACACTATGCCAGTTCAGAATACATGCTAAATCTGGGACAACACTACGCCAGTTCAGAATACATGCTAAATCTGGGACAACACTACGCCAGTTCAGAATACATGCTAAATCTGGGACAACACTACGCCATTTCAGAATACATGCTAAATCTGGGACAACACTACGCCAGTTCAGAATACATGCTAAATCTGGGACAACACTACGCCAGTTCAGAATACATGCTAAATCTGGGACAACACTACGCCAGTTCAGAATACATGCTAAATACATGCTATATCTGGGACAACACTACGCCAGTTCAGAATATATGCTAAATCTGGGACAACACTACTAGTGTTCAGAATACATGCTAAATCTGGGACAACACTACGCCAGTTCAGAATACATGCTAAATCTGGGACAACACTACGCCAGTTCAGAATACATGCTAAATCTGGGACAACACTACGCCACTTCAGAATACATGCTAAATCTGGGACAACACTACGCCATTTCAGAATACATGCTAAATCTGGGACAACACTACGCCAGTTCAGAATACATGCTAAATCTGGGACAACACTACGCCAGTTCAGAATACATGCTAAATCTGGGACAACACTATGCCAGTTCAGAATACATGCTAAATCTGGGACAACACTACACCAGTTCAGAATACATGCTAAATCTGGGACAACACTACGCCATTTCAGAATACATGCTAAATCTGGGACAACACTACGCCAGTTCAGAATACATGCTTAATACATGCTTAATCTCGGACAACACTACGCCAGTTCAGAATACATTCTAAATCTGGGACAACACCATGCCAGTTCAGAATACATGCTAAATCTGGGACAACACTACACCAGTTCAGAATACATGCTAAATCTGGGACAACACTACGCCAGTTCAGAATACATGCTAAATCTGGGACAACACTACACCAGTTCAGAATACATGCTAAATCTGGGACAACACTACGCCAGTTCAGAATACATGCTTAATACATGCTAAATCTGGGACAACACTATGCCAGTTCAGAATACATGCTAAATCTGGGACAACACTATGCCAGTTCAGAATACATGCTAAATCTGGGAAAACACTATGCCAGTTCAGAATACATGCTAAATCTGGGACAACACTACGCCAGTTCAGAATACATGCTTCATACATGCTAAATCTGGGACAACACTACGCCAGTTCAGAATATATGCTAAATCTGGGACAACACTATGCCAGTTCAGAATACATGCTAAATCTGGGACAACACTACACCAGTTCAGAATACATGCTAAATCTGGGACAACACTACGCCAGTTCAGAATACATGCTAAATCTGGGACAACACTACACCAGTTCAGAATACATGCTAAATCTGGGACAACACTACGCCAGTTCAGAATACATGCTAAATCTGGGACAACACTATGCCAGTTCAGAATACATGCTAAATCTGTTACAACACTACGCCATTTCAGAATACATGCTAAATCTGGGACAACACTACGCCAGTTCAGAATACATGCTAAATCTGGGACAACACTATGCCAGTTCATAATACATGCTAAATCTGGGACAACACTACGCCAGTTCAGAATACATGCTTAATACATGCTAAATCTCGGACAACACTACGCCAGTTCAGAATACATGCTAAATCTGGGACAACACTACTCCAGATCAGAATACATGCTAAATCTGGGACAACACTATGCCAGTTCAGAATACATGCTAAATCTGGGACAACACTACGCCAGTTCAGAATACATGCTAAATCTGGGACAACACTATGCCAGTTCAGAATACATGCTAAATCTCGGACAACACTACGCCAGTTCAGAATACATGCTAAATCTGGGACAACACTATGCCAGTTTAGAATACATGCTTAATACATGCTAAATCTGGGACAACACTACGCCAGTTCAGAATACATGCTAAATCTGGGACAACACTATGCCAGTTCAGAATACATGCTAAATCTGGGACAACACTACACTAGTTCAGAATACATGCTAAATCTGGGACAACACTACGCCAGTTCAGAATACATGCTAAATCTGGGACAACACTACGCCAGTTCAGAATACATGCTAAATCTGGGACAACACTACGCCAGTTCAGAATACATGCTAAATCTGGGACAACACTACGCCATTTCAGAATACATGCTAAATCTTGGACAACACTACGCCAGTTCAGAATACATGCTAAATCTGGGACAACACTACGCCAGTTCAGAATACATGCTAAATCTGGGACAACACTACGCCATTTCAGAATACATGCTAAATCTGGGACATTACTATGCCATTTCAGAATACATGCTAAATCTGGGACAACACTACGCCAGTTCAGAATACATGCTAAATCTGTGACAACACTACGCCAGTTCAGAATACATGCTAAATCTGGGACAACACTATGCCATTTCAGAATACATGCTAAATCTGCTACACTACGCACACAAGTTCAGTTTTCCCAGAGCGTGGCTCAGTTTTAACTTGAAGAGTGGTTCACATTTAGCTTTTTATCAAAATTGACAAAATGTAAGCATTGCTGAAAAGTTGAACACCACGGTAAAGAACTGACTTTCCACAACTGTCATTTCATCTACCGCTATCTAAGCAAAAATACTGGTTAAAATGAATTGTACACTACCAACCTGAAGATCAGTCTGAAACAGTATCAAATCAGGGGATTAAACCCCCATCAAATCAGGGGTTTAAACCTCCATCAAATAAGGGGATTAAACCTCCATCAAATCAGGGGATTAAACCTCCATTAAATCAGGGGATTAAACCTCCATCAAATCAGGGGATTAAACCTCCATCAAATCAGGGGATTAAACCTTCATCAAATCAGGGGTTTAAACCTCCAGAACCTTTTGATCATAGAACCTTGTGATCTATCACAAAAAGTTTTTGTTTTCTAATGGTACAGTACAGCCAACTCGGATCAAACATATTTTGCGATCTGTGGAGTTAAGGAGCAGCGAGTCGATGCCGAGTCAACTGTTGAAGCTGCGTCAGCATGCGGCAGCACGTCGCATTTCGCCACAATGCTTCGCATCAGTCCGCCAAGGCAAGACGCGATCGGCGATATGACACCGAGTCTATGCGCATCATAAAATAAAAATCTTTTAAAAATGAATTAAATTAAAATAATTTATTAATGAATAAATTTTAAAAGAACAATTGTAATAATATTTAAAATCATAATTAATTTAATGTATCTATTACTGCATGTACTTACTATTTTTCCCGTCGCTACTCATTACCCGATAATCCGGTTTATTCCAGTTTTAAAGCAAATTCTGGTAAATATTTACAATAAAAGTTCTCAGGAATATCAAGAAATACAAACATTCACCATTTTTCTCAAGTGTCAAATAAATTTTGGCATTTGTTTCTTTTTAAAGATGTGATGAATTAACGTCCAATTGGGGCGTTTTTTGTTTCCACTGAACACGCGTAAATTGCCTGACGTGATGTTCATGTTTTTATACAACACAAAGTACACCCACACTTTCCATGCGACGTTCTACACGTCTGCATAATTTGTGCGCGCTTTTTATTGAGAAAAAAGGATAAAGCACTGTTTATTTGATGCTAGAAATTAATTGTTAATGTCGCATTAAAAATTAAAATTCTGAAGCGTGTTTCGGATTACAAATTGAATCATGATCATTTGAGAATTGAACAAAAAATTTACAGCTACGCGTAATTAATTCAAAGATAATTTGTTAAGGCGCATTACATGTTGAATATATTTGAGACCGTGATATTATATAAATAGTCTATAAAGCATCATATAAAAATCATAGCCACTTATTAAAACATAAAAATAATAACTATGAAAGTAGCGTTTCAATGCTACACAAATGTACATGTAGGTGTATATCTTTGCTCTCAATCAGCCGCATACGTATGCGGCGGATTTATGCCGCGAAATTACGAGAGGTTAATACAGACTCGGCGTCATTTCGCGGATCGATGCCGCGTGCCTCGGAGATAAGCCGCGTGAACACATGATGCGGCCGCCGAGTACTAACGCTCTGGCCGTGGCGTGACTGAGGATTATGTTTGTTCTGCGTTGGCTGTACTGTATAACCACAACTTCTTGAGCACATACACATTAAAAATGTTAATATAAAGTGCTACTTATGATCATCATTTGTATGTGATGTCAAAGATCATCTTCCCCAATAATCAATATTTTGAACAAAATCGCAGAAGTTCAATACAGCAATAAATCTGGCATTAAATTGTAAGAAAATCAATAAAATTGAATTTGATATGAGCCATACGGAAAGTCACTCAAGTTTTTGTGGTCTGATAAGCAGTTACTGCATATCACCCATTTTATATGAAGTGGCTTATATGTGTTTGATATATGTATAAATGCCATTAGTGGGAAAATAGGAAAAAAACTGCAGCAGAATATCTACAATTCTTCATTTTTCTCATGGCATATTTTCATGCTCAGAGCAATAAATCCAAATTAGCAATAGATCAAACAATAAAGCCTTACATGGGAAAAATCTAGCCAGTAAAAATTGAAAATGAAAAAATAATTAAGCACAGGCAAACGATAAAACAAGAGGGCCTGAAAGGTCCAAAGTTGCTCACCTGAGATAACAAAATATTATTGGGACAAATCTTATGACCAAGTTTCACGAAGATCAGAAAATAAATGTGACCTCTAGAGTGTTAACAAGGTTTTACTATAGCCATATAAGGAAACATGCCCAACCCTCTGGCAGCCATGTTTTTCAACCCTCGGCATCATTTTTGAACTCATCCAAGATATTATCGGGATGAATCTTCTGACCAAGTTTAATGAAGATCGGACAGTAAATGTGGCCTCTAGAGTTTTAACAAGATTTTACTATAGCCATATAAGGAAAAATGCCCCGCCCCTTGGAAGCCATTTTTTTCAAGCAAACATAATTATTTTCAAACTCATCCAAGATATCATTGAGTCCAATCTTCTGACCAAATTTCATGAAGATTGGACAATAAATGTGGCCTCAAGAGTGTTAACAAGGTTTTACTATACCCATATATAGCCATATAAGGAAAAATGCCCCGCCCCTGGTGGCCATGCTTTTAAAGCAACCAAAACCATTTTCGAACTCATCCAAGATATCATTGGGACAAATCTTCTGACCAAGTTTCATGATGATCGGAAAATAAATGTGACCTCTAGAGTGTTAACAAGGTTTTACTATAGCCATATAAGGAAAATAGCCCCATACCTGTGGTGGCCATGGTTTTCAATCAACCTGCATCATTTTTGAACTCGTCCAAGATATTATTGGGATGAATCTTCTGACCGAGTTTCATGAAGATCGGACTATAAATGTGGCCTCTAGAGTGTTAACAAGATTTTACTATAGTCTTATATAGCCACATAAGGAAAAATGTCCCGCCCCTTTGCGGCCATGTTATTCAAGCATACGTTACCGTTTTCAAACTCATCCAAGATATCGTTAAGACAAATCTTCTGACCATATTTCATCAAGATTGGGCAATAAATGTGGCCTCTAGAGTGTAAACAAGGTTTTACTATAGCCATTTAAGGAAAATAATCGCTCGCTGGCGGCCATGTTTTTCAACCAACCGGCATCATTTTCGAACTCGTCCAAGATATTATTAGGATGAATCTTCTGACCAAGTTTCATGAAGATCGGACAATAAATGTGGCCTCTAGAGTGTTAACAAGATTTTACTATAGCCATATATAGCCATATAAGGAAAAATGCCCCGCCCCTTGGCAGCCATGTTTTTCAAGCAAACGTAACCATTTTCGAACTCATCCAAGATATCATTGAAACCAATCCTCTGACCAAATTTCATGAAGATCTGGAGATAAATGTGGCCTCTAGAGTGTTAACAAGGTTTTACTACTGCCATTTAAGGAAAATAACCGCCCGCTGGCGGCCATGTTTTTCAACCAACCGCCATCATTTTCGAACTCTTCCAAGATATTATTGGGATGAATCTTCTGACCAAGTTTCATGAAGATCAGACAATAAATGTGGCCTCTAGAGTGTTAACAAGATTTTACTATAGCCATATAAAGCCATATAAGGAAAAATGCCCCTCCCCTTGGCAGCCATGTTTTTCAGGCAAACATAACCATTTTCGAACTCATCCAAGATATCATTGAAACCAATCCTCTGACCAAATTTCATGAAGATCTGGAGATAAATGTGGCCTCTAGAGTGTTAACAAGGTTTTACTAAAGCCATTTAAGGAAAATAACCGCCCGCTGGCGGCCATGTTTTTCAACCAACCGGCATCATTTTCAAACTCCTCCAAGATATTATTGGGATGATCTTCTGACAAAGTTTCATGAAGATCAGACAATAAATGTGGCCTCTAGAGTGTTAACAAGATTTTACTATAGCCATATATAGCCATATAAGGAAAAATGCCCCTCCCCTTGGCAGCCATGTTTTTTAAAGCAAACGTAACCATTTTCGAACTCATCCAAGATATCATTGAAACCAATCCTCTGACCAAATTTCATGAAGATCTGGAGATAAATGTGGCCTCTAGAGTGTTAACAAGGTTTTACTAAAGCCATTTAAGGAAAATAACCGCCCGCTGGCGGCCATGTTTTTCAACCAACCGGCATCATTTTCAAACTTGTCCAAGATATTATTGGGATGAATCTCCTGAACAAGTTTCATGAAGATCAGACAATAAATGTGGCCTCTAGAGTGTTAACAAGATTTTACTATAGCCATATAAGGAAAAATGCCCCTCCCCTTGGCAGCCATGTTTTTCAAGCAAACGTGACCATTTTCGAACTCATCCAAGATATCATTGAAACCAATCTTCTGACCAAATTTCATGAAGATTGGACAATAAATGTGGAGAGTGAACTCTAGAGATTGAACAAGGCAAATGTTGACGTCGCACAACAGACAACGCACGACGGACGACGGACAAAAGGCGATCACAAAAGCTCACCATGAGCACGTTGTGCTCAGGTGAGCTAAAAATAGATCTTTGACACAAACGTGAATAATACCCTTGCAACGCTTCGCCTTCTATGTTCAAGAGCAAATAACTCAGGAATAAGTTGATCACGAGACATGAACAGTGTCCTGCACATCTCCACAAGATTGTGATGACATACTTTTAACTTAATGGCATCAAAATGTAAAAATAGTTGGAACCAGAAACTAATAACATTTTATGCAACTGCATGCCCATGACTAAGTTTAAGGGCAAATAACGCATGAATGGATGGATCAAGAAAATATGGCCTTAAATGTTTTGTGTAATTGGGCATGAAAATAGAGCCTTGACTGTATGTATCATTGGGCATGAAAATAGTGCCTTGTTTAATGATTGTGCATGACAATTGCTTTATCAAATAACTCATGAATGTATGGGTCATTGGGCATGAAAATACAGCCTTGAATGTATGGGTCATTGGGCATGAAAATACAGCCCTGAATGTATGGGTCATTGGGCATGAAAATACAGTCTTGAATGTATGGGTCATTGGGCATGAAAATACAGTCTTGAATGTGGGTCATTGGGCATGAAAATACAGCTTTGAATGTATGGGTCATTGGGCATGAAAATACAGCCTTGAGTGTATGGGTCATTGGGCATCAAAATACAGCCTTGAATGTATGGGTCATTGGGCATGAAAATAGAGTCTTGAATGTATGGGTCATTGGGCATGAAAATAGAGCCTTTAATGTATTGGGCATTGGGCATGAAAATAGAGTCTTGAATGTATGTATCATTGGTCATCAAAATAGAGCATTGAATGTATGAATGTTAGAGTCTTGAATGTATGGGCCATTAGGCATGAAAATAATGCCTTGAATGTATGTATAATTGGGCATGAAAATAGTGTCTTGATGGATCATAGAGCATGACACTTGCTTTGTCAAATAATACATGAATGTATGGGTCATTTGGCATGAAAATAATGCCTTGAATGTATGGATAATTGGGCATAAAAATAGTGCCTTGATGGATCATTGAGCATAAAATAGTGCCATAAATGTTATAATAATTGGACACGAAAAAAGTGGCTTTCATTAAAATTGTGCTTTGAATGTATGGATTATTGGGCATTAAAATATGCTTTGCACATTTACACTTCATGGTGATGACACACATCATCTCCGAGTATGTGTGCAAGAGCTACGAAACTTGGCAGATTTGTGTGTCCCGACAGAAGTCTCAATAAAATTGCATGCAAAAGACAAAAGCAGATTGCTCCAACAAATTATAATATTTGATGTGAACAAACTGGCATACAAACTAGCAAATACGCCGACACAGTGACTCCAATATACCCTTTCACACTTTATTTGTCGGGGTATAACGATCAAACAAAACAATACAATAATATTGGATGATGTGCAAGCAGCTACTCTGAATGGAATTGCAATCATTGGAATATCTAACAAGAAACATGAACACCAATCAAAACCAGGTTTTCAACCATTTTGTAATTAAATGCATTAAAATAATTGTGCAATCCAAAGCTAGGTCAACATGTAAGATTACAACATAAAATTTAAGATCAGTACCCTAATTTAAGTTTTAACAGTTTTCTATTTTTAGAAACAGTGACATTCACAATAAAAACACTGGCCCTAAATGGAATCCCAAGCTATGTATACATGTAAGCTACATTGATACAAATTTAGTACAACATTCATCAATGTTTAAGTTATTTTGCAGCAAACTTTTTTTCTATTTCCAGTAACAGCGACCTTGACCTAATTAACCCAATAGGGACTCTCATGCAAGGTCTGCATTTAAGCAATGCACAAGAATTCCAGTGCAATACCTTCATTCAAACTTGAGTTAACTTGAGCAGAAACTTTTTTTAGTAACCTTGACCTTGACCAAACATGCCCCAAATACATTCCAAAGCTAAAAACTTGCTATATCCTAAGTTTCATTAAAATTGGTTTATAACTAAAGTTATCAACCAAAAAACCCCTCTTGAAGACATTGACCTCTGCTCCCCCCAACAACAATCTAATAACTAGGACTTTCAGGGCATGAAAACCTGGTTTGAAATATGGTGTGTACTTGCAACAAACAACACCTTACCAGTTCATCCTACACCAACAGAAGGAGGCAGTAAAAGACAATGTTGAATCAGAAAATATTAATTACTGAATCAATATGTTCAATGTGTATTCAAAGCAAACTGAACAAAGTATATATCTATCCACTGTAGTCTGTAAACAACTATTAAACTATTCTATTGTTTAGGTTTCTCTTCAATCACAAATCTCTCGTCACATTATGTGAAAATTTACATAGGTGACTTTATTCTCATACACAATTTGAGTTTGCCGAGTTTATCAAACCTTTCATATGAGCCTTATTTTGGGAAAATAGGGCCTCTATCATGTGCGTAAGGTGTTGTCTCAGACTAGCCTGTGCAGGCTGCACAGGCTTTTCAGGGATGACAAATTCCCCCTCAACTTGATATTTGTTTAAAAGAGACTTCCTCAAAACAAACATTGCATTCAATTCTATAAAAGCAGAAAGTTTTCTCCATGATCAGCAGATGTGGACCATACAGGCTTATCTGGGACAACAATTCAAGCACATGCATTAAGCCATGTTTTCTCACGGCAAGGCTAATATCATACGATAGACGTGTAATTTTGGTGCATAAGACACCGAACAAGCAACTCAAATACCATCCACAAATGTGAAGCTTAAATATTTACATGGCTGTAATTGACAAAAAAATGTGGAATTTTTCCAGCAACCCAAAACCCTGCTAAGGCAATCTTCAAAATGTAAACTGCTTGAAATGTATTTTCAAAGGAAAAATTGATGTCAATGTGCCTTCCCCCCACAAACTGTGTTTCAATGGTAAAGCAGTAAACATGTGCATTCACAAACCTTTCTCTTCGGAGATCGATCAGAATTCATGTATCGAAGCTCATTCTATACGTTCAAATTGTATGTTTAAAAATTATAGATTTGACAAGAGCTGTCCCAAAACAGCTTGCTCGACTATTTTCCCGCTTTTAAATGTATAAAGTGCATTTTCTGTCACTCAGCTGACATAATGACTCCGAAGACAAATTTGATGAGGAATGCCTGTAGTATTCATATAATGCCATACAGAATTATACCCGAAATAAAGAAACAACAAGAAAAGTGGTCATTCCATTTAACCTATAGATTTAATTTCATTTGAAACAAACTATGCACTCACATGCAAAGTCTGCAGGTAAGCTACCTACACAACAATTTCAAAGCAAAACCTCCATCCATAATTAGTCAATTAGCTGAAACGGTTTTCCTATTTTTAGTAATGTTGACCTTCAATTTGACCTGACACATCTGTTAAGTTTTATTTGAATATCTGGCGTCCATATTACGTGGTATGTGACCTCATTTTAGGCTAGCAAGTGAAGTTATATTTGCTCTGCTTAAAAGCATGACCCTGAAGCAGATGTCTACAAATGGATGAGTAGTATAGCTTGAACTATTTGATAAATAGTCAAGCTTAACATGAAAAATAACAACATTTAAACAAATCATTCAAATCAATATACTATAATAATTAGTGTTAAAATATATACATAAATTGAATAGAAAAGCAACTTTGTTTTTATTATTGTAGCATCTATCTGAATTCATTTGTTACGGTATATTTTGACAGTTGTTAAGAATATTGTTGCATAAACTTGTTAATTGGCCGTTAAAAGCATAAATCATGAAAAACAAAAATATATTGCCATAACAACACACACTGACCTTGAACTTTTGAATATCCATGGCCACACTGCGACCCAGTTTAGCTTTTGTCATCACTCTGTGCTTGAACACTAACCTGATAAAGGTCAGATTAAAAGTTTTAAAACTAACCTGACAAATGTCAAATAAAGTGCTTGAATTCTTACCTAATCAAGGTCAAATCAAGTGATTGAACATTAACCTGCTCAAGGTCAAATAATGTGATTGAAAACTTACCTAATCAAGGTAAAATAGAGTAATTAAACACGAACCTGATAAAGGTCAAATAAAGTGTTTGAACACTAACCTGATAAAGGTAAAAAAAGTGCTTAAACACTAACCTGATTAAGGTCTACTTAAGTGACTGAATACTAACCTGATAAAGGTCAAATGAAGTGATTCAACACTAACCTGATAAAGATCAAATAAACTGCTCTGTTTTAACAGAATCATGAAAATAGCATGGCTCGAACCATTTAAATATGGAAATATTTAATCTAAAATCAGTTAATGTTTTAAAATAAAATTATGCAAAATAGCGTAATATACATATTTTTTAAAATCTTCTATTGAATTTTAGGCTTTCATTTGGGAAAAATATACAGTTCACCTTATGACCATCCCATCATAATGACCAGCTCGCTATGACAACCACCATTTTTGAGTCCTGGAGTTTTCTTTCTATATTTCAATGATCGCCACACACACTGGTGATGGATAAAAAACCAACCTGTATGCCATATCATTATTCAAAATGGATAAGCAAAAAGGAAAAGAGCTGAGTTTAAAAGAAAATATTTATTAAATCAAAGGGAGTAATTAGACATTTCAATAGCAGTTTGCTGATTTATTCGGTATTGGAAAGGCGCAGGTGGATTAATTTTCAAGTTTTATAAAAAAAAAATTCTGTCCCTCCAAAACATTATTTTCTGGGCTCCGTTCTGTTATTAAATAGTTGGACATTTATCTGCTTTATTAGATTTTAATGTAGCGGATATCCTAAGATATGGAATCTTGAGCATTTGAATGTGGAAAATTACAGGAAAGCATTGGCAAACAGGTGGTTAAAGTATAAAGCTCTGCTAAGCAAACAACAGTTGACTGTTTCTTCAAGTAAAGAGTCTTATATGAGGCTCACCAGCGAGACACCTCTTACTTAAAACGAGTGAAATACCATGTTTGTACAATGTTTTAATTTATTGTCACTTAGCATGCACAAAAGATTTTAGTTCATTCAATATTTACCATTTGTATTATTTGTCCATCAAAATTCATGAGCACTCAGCATTAAGACCACCTCACTATTAAGACCACTTTTCAAAAGTCCCACAGATGGTCTTAAAAGTGAGGTTTCACTTATTATTTTTGACATTAGGAATGGGGCTGAATTTTAACCCCAAATTTGACCATTGTGCTTCTTCATGTGATATGGCTTGGATGGATTTCTAAATTGCGCTCAGAGCAAAAAAAACACAAAATAAAAAAAAACACACACACTAATTTTAGGCTACCAAGTAGTAGTTTTAAGTCTTCTTATGGGAAAACTGGGCTTAAACTGGGTGTAAACTTCCATAAAAGCACAATGTGTCGTCACTGATTAACCGGCTAGCACACTGTATTAAGCTCAGTTTTCCCAGAATGCAGCTTTTTAGTTAGAGAAGATGTAAGAAGCTTGCACTTACAGCCTGTGTTTGGTGCGTGGCATGTCAGTGATTGCCTGATCCATGGCCTGCAGTCCCACCTCCCACTCTCCCTGCAAAACACATGCAAGATGTACACACTGTGAGACTAAAGTTACTCTTGGAAATAAATAAGGAAGGTCGCCATGGTAAAGCTGATATCATATCTGCCTTGCAGCTGTTGGGTCATAGGTTGGATCCCTACATTTAGAATATCTTTTAGATCTCTCCAAAAGGCATCAAGTACTGGTTATACACAGTAAACTGACTCAATAATGTTTCAATACGCCTTTCTAGTTTTTCTATAAATTGAGCTAAAATAAATATGTTTAAACTAAAAACCACACAAGATTTATATGTTATGTAACAAACAGAACTCCTTAGTAATGAATACCTTAACCCTTTATCCCTTAGATATGCATTTTGACACGATTTAGTCTTTGAGAAAATCTGATTCAACTTAAAGCGGGTATATACGATCTTGTCAAATATTTGTTAATAAATATAAAATGTGTAAAAAACTTGTTATACATATATTTCAATATAAACTAAAATAAAAGTAAAGAAGAACATGTGTCGAAAAATGCTAAATAAGCCAGATATTTAATTCTGAAATCGAAAAAGGCTGTACAGCCGAATTCGCCAGCATGTATATCATGCATGTACAATGTGAATCTAAATTTAGTTTAACGGTTCATTTGAAATTCCTGCAGCGATATCGATTCATACGACACACGAACACTTACTAAAAAGACGAATGCATCGGTTATTGTAGGAAAATAATTACGAATTATCTTCGTCACAACCGGCTCGGGGCGCTAATTTGTATTTGCTGTATTTTATGAAATTCGTCTTAAATGTATCATTTTTCTTGCAAATTGTGTGTTATTATAACATATTTGTATCAATATTTTACAATTCAGCACATATAAAAATCGTATATATCCGCTTTAAGACATTACTTCCTAGTTTCAAGTTTTAAAGGCTTCATTTGCAACCCTAATGTACCAATAAGCAGCAAACAGCATAAAACCTGAACACACTGCGAGTTACTTGCAGGCTGTTTTGGTTCTATGCAGTTTAAAAAAGACATTTTCACTTTTCTTCTGACCAGGAAAAGATTAATAAAGATGCTACACTGTGGCATTTACAAACATAAATCCATGAAAATCAAAAGAAAACTAAAGAACCATTCTTACAAAAAAATAATTTTCATTTTTTGTCAGAAAAAGACAGAACAAAACCTCATTTCATTTCTCCGAATTTTCTTTCAACCTAAAATTGTGAGCTTGTTCTCTGACCTGGGGACATTGTTCTTGTATAAGCCACTTAAGATTTTGTATTAACCTAGAATCATGACCTTGGCAAAGGGGTCTTGATTTTATTTGTGACTTTCCATTATATAATGCTAATCATTTCTGACAAGACAATTAAAATCAATCCATGCTGAAAAATGTTATGCTCCGGACAAGAACTGATTGTCTTATTTTGACAATTGACCTTGATCCCCGTTTTTCCACAGCCATGCTTTTCCTACTCACTTTGTCAGCGTAAGACTGGAAGAGGACACCATAGAGTGCAGCCCTCAGTGTGAGATCATCCTCTATGGCCCCTATGCCCCCTACAGTCTTCTCCTCCTTCTGGTCCCCAGACCCCCCGACTCCTTGACCTCCGGCCCCTGCTGGCCCCTCGTCTGGGTGGTCCCCCTCTTTGTCTGGGTCAGACTTCTCCTGAAATTAGTGAAGACAATAACGTTTACAGCAGGCCATAAACATTAGCTCCGCTGATCCACACTTTCAGAGTGATTTGCCCTTGAACATACATGACAAAAAAGTGCAGGGTTATAAGTCATGTTTGTGACAAAGCTCTAGTTAATTTTATTAACATAAGAGCTGCTATCAGGGAAAACTGGGCTTAATGTATGTGCGTAAAGTGTTGTCCTAGATTGGAAATTGCAGTCTTCACAGGCTAATCAAGAATGCCACTTTCTGACTGGACTGGGTTTTCATTTAAGAGACTTTCTTTAAACAAAATAAATCCATAAAAGCTCAAAGTGGCGTCCCTGATTAGCAAACTGCACAGGCCAATCTATGATGAACTTTTGCAACATGCTTTAAGCAACATTTTCCAAGAGCGCAGCTTAAATGTAAATAAAACTAACAAGGGCTTTGTCACAAATAACTCCACACCCCTTTGCCAGCCATCATCAGGGGCAAATAACTCAGAAATGTGTGGATCATTTAACGTGAAAAACGTGTCTTGCATACTTATACACCAAGGATATAACATATTTGTAACTCCCATTTAATTGCTTGAGACATATGGAAGAAGATTGCTAAAAACATGTAACATTTTATGCTGACTTAAAAGCAACAGGCAAACAAATAAACCAACATAGTGAACCCAATACAGCTACTCCAAACTATCTATGCAGGGGTAAAAAAATAATATGTTTTCTCAAAGACGTTTTACTGAATGGAAATGTATTTCACGAACAAGGATGCCTCCACTTAATGTCACTGGACACAAAGATGGGAGTTGTCTGACAGATGTAATGTACAATAAATACAATTTAGATGCATCATCTCAACCAATTTTATTTCAATTCCCATCATGCACAATAAAGTTATGGCCGTTCACTGTGCCCTTGACTTTTGAGCTGACTCACAATAGAGTTTTTGAGCCAGACAGATAATATAAAAACAGACTAAAAAGCTGTCAAATTGTCCCCCCCCCCCCTCCCCCAACAAAACCACAAACATTTCCCACCCACCAACCAACCAACAGCACATAATCAAAATGTCTCCAAATAACCATGTGGCAAAGACATAGCAGCATGTGTCAACATGAAACCAACCTGTTTCTTCTTCAAGCTGTCTGCAGTCTCTGTGATACATTGGAGGATGATTTTGATTGGTTCCCGTAGAAGCTCTCGTTCTATTGGCTGACTGACAAGAGGGCAACATGCGTTCCAGTAATGTCGAGCTGCAATCATCACCTGATCATAGTTATCAGCCTTCATGGCAAACCTGAAAACCCAGTGAAATAACAAAAACAACATTAATTCCAGTAAAGAACAAGAGATGTGTTCCTCAGACACACAATGCCCCCTACTGCGCCGCTTTGATTTTTTTTTTTTTACCTTTGACCTTGAAGGATGACCTTGACCTTGAACTTCCACCACTCAAAATGTGCAGCTTCATGATAACGCCGCTTTAATTTTTTTTTTTTTTTTTTTACCTTTGACCTTGAAGGATGATCTTGACGGATGACCTTGACCTTCCACTACTCAAAAAGTGCAGCTTCATGAGAACGCAGCTTTGAAGTTTTATTTTGTTTGACCTTTGACCTTAAAGGATGACCTTGACCTTGAAGGATGACCTTGACCTTGAACTTCCAGCACTCAAAATGTGCAGCTTCATGAGAATGCCACTTTGATGTTTTTTATTGTTGACCTTTGACCTTGAAGGATGACCTTGACCTTGAACTTCCACCACTCAAAATGTGCAGCTTCATGAGATACACATGCATGCCAAATATCAAGTTGCTATCTTCAATATTGAAAAAGTAAAGGCCAATTTTAAAGTTTTTGGACGGACAGACGCCATATATTTGACATTTGACCTTGAAAAATGACCTTGACCTTCACCTTTCAAAATGTTCAGCTCCATGAGAAACACATCTATGCCAAATATCAAGTTGCTATCTTCAATAGTGAAAAAGTTATGGCCTATGTTAAAGTTTTTTTCGGACGGACGGACAGACTGACATACACACATACACACATACTGACATACTGACTGAAGGACAGTTCAACTGCTATATGACACCCTACCAAGGGTATAAAAATAGTATCAATAAGTAATTTATTTAAGATTAATCATTATTTTTAAAAGGGTTATTTTTTTTATTTTTTTTTTAAATTAATAATAATCCACACTCTGAGAAAATGGGGTTAAATGCATGTGAGTAAAGCTTCTACCAGATCATACTGTGGAGTCAGCACAGGCTAATCAGGAAAAAAACTTTCTGAATTAACAGGATTTTTGCTAAGAAGAGACTTCTGCACAGGCTTATCAGGGACAACAATATCCGTCTAAACTGGATTTTCTTTTAAACAAAAATTCCCATAAAAGCGGTAAGTGTCCCTGATAAGCCTGTGCGAACTCCACAGGCTAATCCAGGATGACACTTAAGGCACATGCATTAAGCCAACTTCACTCATACCTTGCACTGTTGAGGAAAGCCGAGAGGGCCTCCCTTCGTATGGCGTTCTTGCCGCCCATGTTGTCCACGAGACTTTGTCCGAGAATGCCACTAGAGAAACTAAGCATCTCGAACTCAACCATCTGCATGTGACTGAAACAGAGAACCATCCACATGTGACTGAAACAGAGAACCATCTGCATGTGACTTAAACAAGGAACCATCTGCATGTGACTGAAACAGGGAACCATCTGCATGTGACTGAAACAGTGAATCAACTACATGTGACTGAAACAGGGAACCATCTGCATGTGACTGAAACAGAGAACCATCTGCATGTGACTGAAACATGGAATCATCTGCATGTGACTGAAACAAGGAACAATCTGCATGTGACCAAAACAGAAAACCATCTGCATGTGACTGAAATAGGCACATATTGTCTATAAGCACTTATGTTAGTTTAAAATATTTAAGCTTGATTTAATGGAAAGCTCAAAGCTTATGAAAATGCTCTTCAGTCTGTTTCCTGGTTAGAACCAGTACTTGATTGCTTTGGGGGAGATCTAAAAAATGCTCCTAAAGAAAAATTAACAGTTAAAAAAATTCAAACAACTTTCAACATGTTAGATGTTTGACTAGGATTTTTTTGTAAATAAATTTAAATCCTGTCAAATTTCAACATAAAAAAAAAGAAAATTAAAATTCAAACACAATCCTACCCGTCTACTGTCTTTCCCTTGGGCTGAGTTCCCCCGGATGCAAACCGTAGGGCCTTCTTGCTGCATCTCAACACAAGGGGATGGAGTCGCTGATCGTACGCAAGGGAGGTAAGCTGCGTCCACAGCTGAAGCTCCACAAACTTCTCCAACCATTTGCACTCCTCCACCATGTTGGCAACCTGTAGTGACGGATAAAATGGTACTATACAATCATTTATATATTTGTTGGCACAAAAATACGTTGTTGTTTTTCAAAAATTGTACTTACTTATACGTGAACATTGAATTTCTGATTTCAGAAAAAAATAATAAAAATGGGGTCAGTCATTTGTTGAAGTGTTTGTGTTAAATTTGTAGATAGGTCAACCCATCAAATGATAAACAATTAACGTCCCCTGAATAATTATGATTTTACTGTAACTAATGACCCACATCATGGGAAAATGTGTCTTACCCCACAAGCGGCCAGTGTAGCTCCATTGCAGGAGCTACCCTGTCCGCTTTAAAGTCATACAAGTATTGTGATTTCAATAGCAGAAAGTGCATCTCCTAGTTGCTCATGCATTACCTCTGACATTGCATGTAGTATTTGCTAGCTGTAAGCTTCAACCACTGCATATCATAGTATGATGCTAGTTTAAATTATGTTATAAATATTTTAAGTTGACAAAGGGTGTTAAAAAAATTGTAAGGCAGGGTAATAAAAAAGCACCTGCAAAACTTCATATAATTTGTAATACATGCAAATTTGAATGTTGCACCTTGAGAAGTGTATCAGTACTTCGTTGGTTTCTGATGAAATAACGACTTTGATGTAGGGGTCAGATGTGCATGTGTGTTTGGGGGGGGGGGGGGGAGAATCATACTGTTTTCTTATCAATCAATTCCTATCTCACTCTGGAAACTAAGGCAGAATGCTTGTGTGTAAAGTGTCGTCCCAGATAAGCCTGTGCAGTCTGCTTATCAGGGACAACACCCTGCTTTATTGGAATTTTTTACATTTTTTGTAAACAATAATCGAGTCTAGGCGGAAAGTTGTTCCGGATCAGCCTGTGCAGTATAAACAAGTTAATCTTGGAAGACACTTTATTCACATGCATCAAGCCCTGGTATACCGCAGCGAGGCTTATATACATGTATATGTTTACTTACCTCTGCAATAGCAGGCACTTCCTTAAGCTCCATGATTCCATTCTTGTTGAGTTTCAACATTTCCACTGCCACAATTGACCTTGACATTGCACGCTGACCTTCAGTGTAGGGCTATAAGTAGAACACATAGCATGTGGTAATAAACCATTTATTTCATAGAATGCAAACATTTTGCAAACACTTTTTTTTAATAGTATAAGCACTGACCATAATATTAAAGTGTCTAGATTAATTTCAATTTACATGTAGTATGTTTTATAATGTGCTAAAATTAAGGATACACAAATTTGAGTCATAATCATAGACATTTTTAAGTGTAATTTAAATGAACATATGACAGAATCATGCCTAAATGACTTATGCCACATGCAGCCAGCCTTGCTCCAGACCAGCCATCTAAGCAGTCTGTTCTAGAGCTATGCTGTCCCTTATAAATTCACGCAAGGTTTTGTGGTCACATAAGAAGACAGGTAGACTCCTGACCTGACTACAAGGACACTTAGGGCTGGTCTGATCATTAGACCCAATTTCGCATGACACTGGTCGTAAGTCAAATAATGATTATATTCCAAAATGACTACAAACAGGAAATCTCTTCAGGGTCTAAAGAGTTTCAATTTGTTCTGAAATCTTCTCATGTTGAGTACAATTATATTGCCACTTTCATATAACTAATATCGGAAAAGGAGGTTTAATGCCTGTGTGTAAAATTTCCTCCCAGGTTAGCCTAATAGCCTGTGCGATGACAATTTCCACCTTAACTGAATTTTCATAAAAAGAGACTTACTTTAAACACAAAATCCATAAAAGCCGAAAGTGTTGTGTCTGTGCGGACTTCACAGGCTAATCTGGGAAGACATTTTATGCACAGATTGTGGCTCATTTATTTTTATAAAAAAAACTGACTAAAAATTTTGTTTCCCAAATTTTCCGCCATTTTCCCCAGTTGTCTGGCCTTTTTACACTGTTTCCTGCACTGAGGCTCTAGCTACCTGCACTAAGGCCCGAGTTACCTGCACTTAGGCCCTAGTTACATGCACTTAGGCCCTAGTTTCCTTCACTCAACTCTTCATCAAGGCTGAGGTTCTTTAGTGAGCTCATAAGAAAGAGGGGTATTTTGCCATATGTGGCCAGCGTAGCTCCAAACCAGCCTGCAAATCAGCACAGTCTGGTCAGAAGCTATGCTTTCTGCTATAAAGTAAAAACTCACCTCGTCATCAAGGCCAAGGTTCTTGGAGATCTGCTGTTGGGCCATCTGTTTGGCCGCAGTCCACGTCTGCAGTATGGGCATGCGGACCAGTATGGACACAACATCCTGAGGGTTGGTACCATTGGTCACCCCAAGCACGTACTCACATACCTGTGAGTAAACAGAGCTGCATAGTGGCTATTTATAGTAGAGTCAATCTTGTATTAAGAGACCACTCAAGGGAGTAATCAAAAGTGGTCTCTTAATACAATGGTCTTTAAATAAAAAAGGCCATTCTGGAAGAATGCTTACCCTCAATTTTAATCTATATGAAGGATAATCTCTTTTGTCAACATTGATTTTAACTTTTATAATAAAATGAATATAAGCACAATACATAAACAATATTTATTATAAATTAATTGTGTGTACATATTTATTTGCAAAAACACCATAGACAAGGAAATATTTTTCGCATTTTTTTCACCTGACACATTATTTTCCACGTCTTCAAGCATCTCAGCTTTACGCTTAAGAATGTTCTGAATTTGAGTTTTACTCACTCCAAACTCATCTGCGATTTTACGTGCACTTTTAGTTTTACTCTTTGACAATTCCAAAACCCGAATTTTCTCGTTCAACGTTAACACTTTTTGTTTTGACATTTTAATTTCTGCATGTACGCTTAAGGAAATCTGACTTGATTTAATGAGCTGAAAAAATTAAAACACGTCAATTGAAAACAAACAAACAGACCTGATTGGAAAATTTATTAAGTAAATAACAATGTGATTGGCTAACAAATATCTACTCATTAGCATAATTACAAATTGGTTATGTACGGATATCGACAGATGTTGCCGATTAATAGTTTATTTCCGCACTTGTCTGGAAATGTTTGTCGCGTACAGTGCATTGTTTATGCACCTGTTATCTATACTCAAGAAAAATCGGCGTTGTCTCTTAACGTTCCACATAGTAAATTATTTAAACTGTAGAGTGTGCGCAATACGTTCCTCTATTATTCAACTAAATAAATTGATACGCAGTCTACAACAATACCGGTCAGAACCGGTCAACGAGACAAAGCATAATGGTTGGTGTGAAAACAAAGCAGAGGTGTGACAGTACATCTTATCGGCATAGATAAACAATTTACACGGATCTGTCCCTGAAAGATTAATAGGTTAACCACTTTTACCTCCTAGTGGTTGCTTAATTCAAGATTGGGACATCAAAATACACAAAAATCAGCGGTCGCTGGTCGCGTAAGACAAAAGTCGCTTAATACAATATCAATATATAGCGAAAAAGCTCCGTGGGATTTCAAAATGGTCGCATAAGACAAAGGTCGCTTAATACAAGTGGTCGCATCCACAAGATTGACTGTAATTATAACGAACAGCGTTCTGGGTAAACTGGGCATAATGTAAGTGCGTAAAGTGCCATCTCAGATCATGAACAACACTTTCCCCCTGGATTTTCATTAAGAAGAGACTTCCTTTAAATGAAAAATTCCATGAAAGCACAAAGTGTTGTCTTTAATTTGCCAGGCTTATGTAGGACGACACTTTAAGCACATGTGTTAAGCCCGGTTTTCCCAGAAAGAGGCTTCCATATTCAATCTCAAGTGAGGTCTACTTACAAAGTATCTATGCTTAAAGCATCAAGTCTTATCCAATAAACAATATGCATCATTGTTTTTATTTTTAATGAGACGCACCTCAATGGCCTTCTTGAGATCTGGCATGGCCTCGGTTGCTATGGATATGCCATTCACAGTGCTCTTGTTCTTCTGACCCCCCTTGTCCTTGCCGCCCTTGGCGCGTGGGCTGTCACTGGCACCCGGTGTGGCGGGAGGGCTGGGCTCCTTCACGGGCTTAGGGAACCAGGGCTTCATGAGGGCGTAGGCCAGGGCATTGCAGATGTTGACCAGGGAACTTGTCTCACTGGAATGGAGTATTTATTTATTTATCAAACGGTCAACCTATTAATTCTAGCTCCATTGCATCAAAAGTCTTAGGCTTATTGAAACGCTCTTGAGTTCATTTCCTGTACTTGGTGTATTTTGGAAAGATCTAGAGAATGCTCCCACATTGAGGATCAAACACATAACCTCGCGATTGCTAGGCTGACACCATATCCTCAAAGCCACAAACATGAAATGAAGTTCTGAGCTGATGTCATATCTATGGGAAATTTTTCTGACACGACAATGTGTTACAAATTTAGCCAAAATAGACAATTTCCTGAAATTAACGACTTATTCAGTTATGATGCATAATTAATTTCACATTGATATTAACTACAAACAAGACTATTGCCAAGCAATAAAAGTCCCCTACCGGCTCCACCATTATCAGAAATTCCACCATTGTCAGAATATTTTTTTATTTGTTGCAATAGCAACCAGAATTTTTGATGTATAAACAAAATGAAATGACGTGCATAATGTCCATATTGCCATCTATCTATGTTCCAAGTTTCATGAAAAAGTATTAAGAACTTTTAAAGTTATCGCAGAATCCAGAAAAGTGTGACAGACATTCAGACTGACAGACGGAGTGCAAACCATCATAAGTCCCCTCTGTTGAAACTGGTAGGGGACTAAAAATATATTCTTCTCTTTTTTGCAAAACACATTTTATACAATTGTCCATACACTCTGTGCTTGATCCCCACTTTGGAAGTGTTCTTCATATCTCCCAAAAATACACAAAGTACTGGTTCTACCAAGGATATTGACTCAAGTGAATATCAATAACCCCTAGGCTTTAGATGCAAACAGCTAAAATAAAAAGGTTGAAACTAAAGGTATACATGTTCACTAACACAATTCCTTGACTCAGTAATTTACTTACTTTGCATGGCCCACTTTCTTGAGTCCCTCAAACACGGTGGTGAGGGTTGCCATGATCTCACGATGCCTGAGTTGTGTCAGCAGGTGGTTGTTGTAGTTCCACACGTATGTGGCGCCACAACACACAAGCCACGCCTCCTGGAGCTCTACTCCAAGTGCTAGCCCGCGCAGGAAACTGCCAGTGCCACTCTCAGACAGGGACTTGATCCAGTCACTGTAACAGAAGGTATGACATAGGTTATGACTTAAGACATTTCTAGAACGTTTCTTCAAATGCTGCTCAGCAATTCAGGAGTTGTTTGATGAAAATGATCACAGACAGAAGCATGGACCCATGCCATGAATGGACAACTGATATCACTGACACCCTTAAGCTCACCATGTGCATGTTGTGCACAGGTGAGCTAGATGTACCGACATATGCATTCTGCATACATGTTTAAAACAATAACTTTAAGGATTATATCAAATCATTTCTATAAATAAGCCACAGATAATCTTGATATTTATCTGTTGATGGATACGATTTTGAGAGGGTTTTAGTCACTTCAACATTCTGTTAGACTTCAGATAAATAAGGTATACAGTATACAGTGAGCTCCAGGAAAACATCCAAGAAAACATTGGCAATTAAAAATATTGGCTATGTAATACAGTAACTTATAAATTAACATGATTAGCTAGTAATATTGGGTTTGGACCAGTGATTATTTATATACATCAACATTTTGTGGCCAGCATATAAGGGATTGACAACTTTCAGATGGATTGTAAAGATTGACCAAACTTTAATCAATCACTTCAAAGTTTCTGTGTCTTCCGGAATCTTATTGATCAGCCCACCAATATTTTTTCCTATCAGGACTTTTGGTCAGCAAACCAATATTATTACATCCAATAAATTCAAGACTATGGTTGGTCAGTCTACCAATATTCTATCCAATAAATTTAAGAATATCATTGGTCAGCCTACCAATATTCAATCCAATCAATTTAAGTATGATTTGTCAGCTTACCATATTATCGTAATTACTCTAAGTTTTCGGACACTTAAAAATAATAATTTAGATATGAAAATTAAGATACGAAAAATATTCAAAAATTACAGGTGTCCAAAAATTTAGAGCAAAAAAAAATTAAGCTGTCCGAAAATTATAATTAAATTGAAATAAATGCAATAAATCAATGAACAACAATTTTCTTGTGATTTACTCTTCTTTTTATGCTTAAAAAAATTAATCCAACATCACAGCTTTGCAAACTCTTGCCTGAAATCATATGTATTAGTACAAAAACGTAAAAACAGAAAACATTCTGCTTCCTTTAAAGGATGACACTGTTTCAAATGCTGTTGGGTGAATCCATTACTTTCTACCAACAAACATTATTATTTACCCAATAACGCCAATGTTATGGTCAATTGCCCTCAGGTATGAATATTGTATGAATATGCAAGGTTTTATGACCTTAATCCCGTTATAAAAATCCACGATCAAAGTGTCACAAGATAAGCAAAAACAGGGCCGATGTCTGTATATAAGCGCAGTAAAATATACTATCCGAAAATTAAGAGACATTAATTATGGACAAAAACCCATATGTCCAAAATTTTAGAGTCACGAAAAATAATTATTTTTGCTAAAAAAGGGTGTCCTAAAACTTGGAGTATCCGAAAACTTAGAGTAATTACCGTAGTTTCAAACAGGGTCTTCAAAAATATCATTGGTCAACCTACCCATATTCTATCCAATTAATTCAAGAACATGATTTGTCAGCGCCAATATTCTACCAAATCAGGATCAGCCTACCCATATTCTATCCAATCAGCATCAGTCTACCAATATTCGATCCAGTATAGATCATCCTTCAAACATTCAATCCAATTAGGATCAGAATACCAATATTCTACCCAATAAGGGTCAGCCTCTTAATATTCTATCCAATCAGGATATGTCTTTAAGAATCTTATTTGTCAGCCCTTCCAATATTCTATCCAATCAAGCTACTGATTGGTCAGCATACCAATATTCTATCCAATCAGGATCTTCTTCAGGTTTCTTGGCAACATATCCCTTGGGTCTCTTACTCTTGTCCACTGGGGGGATGGGCAGGTCATTTAACTGCACTCCCTCAGATCTCAACAGGTGAACCATGGCCTGAACAACAAGCATTTACAAATATGAAAGCAGTCCTTAAATATGATAAACAATTGTCACACACAATTTTGATATGATGAAACTTTTACCACTTTCATTATACCAGCATATACATTTACCTGTTTTTTTTGTTATTTTTTTCATAAAGAATGATATCTAAAAAGCTGAAAGTAAAACTTACAATTTATTGAACAGCTGCAAAAGAAGACCCCTGAGCTGCATTTCTGTATGCCTAAACTTACTCGAAGGAAATTGATTGGATTTCATGGATTTCAAGGGACAATATATAAATGCCTACCTCTCCCTGAATGAAGTTCACTTCTGCAAACATCCTGAGCAGATCCTTGTCATACAGAGTGGATTGTAACCCTGGGGAGCTGGGGCGGCTCCCCTCAGCGGGAGGATCACTTCCCTTCTTGTCCATGCTGAGCTGGGTACCGTCCTGAGAGGCAGACACGTCAACCTGGGTCTTGGGCTTCTCAGGCTTTGGACTGAATAGAATGGGAAACAATTCATGCATGAATAGAATGGGAAACAATTCATGCATGAATAGAATGGGGAAACAATTCATGCATGAATAGAATGAGGAAACAATTCATGCATGAATAGAATGGGGAAATAATTCATGCATGAATAGAATAGGGTAAACAATTCATGCATGAATAGAATGGGGAAACATTTCATGCATGAATAGAATGGGGAAACAATTCATGCATGAATAGGATGGGGAAACAATTCATGAATGAATAGAATGGGGAAACAAATCATGCATGAATAGAATGGGGAAACAATTCATGCATGAATAGAATGGGGAAACAATTCATGCATGAATAGAATGGGGAAACAATTCATAGTATGAATAGAATGGGGAAACAATTCATGCATGAATAGAATGGGGAAACAATTCATGCATGAATAGAATGGGGAAACAATTCATGCATGAATAAAATGGGTAAACAAATCATGCATGAATAGAATGGGGAAACAATTCATGCATGAATAGAATGGGGACAAAGCTTATTCATTAATAGAATGGGGACAAAGTTCTATTATGAATAGAATGGGGACAAAGTTCATTCATTAATCAGAGCTCCAGATAAGGGTCGTATTTTCGTAATTACGAATTATTTTCAAGTTCGTTACGTATTTATTTTGAAATCTTGTCGTACCATTAAGAATTACAAAATCAAGTTACGAATATTATTTTTACATCGGTTCGTATCGATTTTTATTGAGTTCTTTTCGCGTATTAAAGATCTTTGCGGTGCTTATATAGAATGGTTATCGGGTTTGTTTAACAATGCGCATTTTTTCCAATAAAAGCGGCGTATGCAGTCTATCTGTCAAAAAACAATGGCGGCACCCAAAGAGCGTCCTAAAAAACTGCAAAGCGTCCAAAAACACGCTTTTAACATATTGTACGCAAAGTGAGCCGAAGTTAAATGTTTAGAAAGACATTATAGAAAAGATCTTATACGATGTTGTATGTTCAGTTGCCGACACAGTCGGAAAAGCTAAACAAAAACGCGACACGACGGGTCCAAACTTAAACACACAAAAAAACATTGAACGAGTGGAAGGGACAAGTCCCGTGGCTAATCGTTGAAAAGATTGAAGGGGAGACCCGTTTTAATTGTAAAATATGTAAAAATTCATCTAAGGCATGGAATCTAAGCACAGTTTGGGCATATGAAGGTATTTGAAAAATAAAATTGTATAATACTGAACAGACACTGTTGAACTCGTATAAATAAAGTTGCTAGTATGTTTATTTTGATTTTTTTTGCATGAAAATAACCATTATTATTTATTTTTAGGTCATTAAGAAAAAATAAGAATTATTTTCAAAAACTTAGTAGTAACGTTAAAAATAAAATTTCAGAGTTAAGAATTCTTTTTGAAAATCTGGTAGTAATTTAAGAATTTCACAAAACCTTATCTGGAGCTCTGATTAATAGAATGAGGATAAGTTCATTCAGTAAAATAATGGTGACAAAGTTCATTTATTAAAAGCATGTGGACAAAGTTTATTCATTTATCAATTAATAGAATGGGGACAAAGTTCATTCATTATTAGAATGGGGACAAAGTTTATTCATCAATAGAATGGGACAAAGTTCATTATATCCAATAATACTTTTCCATTCTAATTTAGTTGGCAAGTGCTACCCCAGCTGTAAGACTGGTGATTAGAAACATGTTACAGTTAGTATATGCGGAAAACATTGAGCCTGTTCATCCTAAATTTTGTAAAAGAAAATTAAATGTAAACATGTCAACAAACTCATTATCCCTATATGCGGAAAGTGGTCGATTCCCCTTGTATTTGGACAGATTTATCAGGATTGTGAAATACTTTTTTAAGTTATATACAGTAAAACAGGTTATTGTATTCTAAAACACATTTTACTATCACAGAGATTAGAAATTGAATGCAAAAACAACACAAACAATTGGTCATCGAAAGTACAGGACATTCTCAAACAAACCAGTTTTAATGATGTATGGCTATTTCCCAAAGCTGTGAACTCTAAAAAACTAATCCCATTACTTATAAACAGATTACTAGACTAGAAAATTATATATCAACTTGAATATAGTGTCACATCATCTAGTTCAATTATTTTATATAAGGAATAATAACCAATATTCCAAAGATCTGCAAATCTTGATATTGTTGAAATTAAAACAAGAGGACCTGAAAAGCCCAAAGTCACTCAACTGAGATAAAAAGAAATGACCTGTTTTTTGCAGCCCAAAATATCAATGGAACAAATGTTCTAACCAAGTTTCATGAAGAATGAACAACAAATGGCCCCCTGGCGGCCATGTTTTTCAACAGACCTGAACCTTTTTTGATCTCGTCCAAGATGTCATTGGGACAAATCTTCTGACAAATTTTCATGAAGATCCGACAATTAATGTGGCCACTACAGTGTTAACAAGGCAAATATTCATGACGCACAACGGAAGACAGACAAATGATAAAAGGTGATTGCAAAAGTTCACCATGAGCAAAAAAAAAAAAATGCTCATAAAGAGTGTCACCATGTTTGAAGATGATATTAATAAAACTAATTGAGTAAACTAAATCAAGATATGATAACAACATTTGCACTCAGCAAGTGTCATTCAGATTGAACTAAAAATGTGACTAAAAGTATTTACAATGTTTCACTATAAACAACTGTAGACATACAAAAAAAACTACCACCCCCTGAGAGCCTTGTTTATAAACAAACATGAACTATTTTCAGACTCACCATGCAATTATATGTCCAATTAAAAAATCAATAAATCTGTTTTAAAACACAAATCTTTGATAATGTGGGTTATTGTATTAAACAATAAAACCCAGTTTATTTTAGCAGAAATGTGGACCCTTCAAGGGAGAGTATCTTGAGCATAATAGTATGTTGATGAATAAAGAGCTCTCTCCAATTCCTGAGTAAGAGTTACTGCCCATTCTATACATAGAAAGTTCACTTTCTTTCTGGCATTGGATTCCAAGGATTAAACCAACAGAAAAAATCAAAATGATAAAAACTACATTAATCTGAAGAGATATGTAAACCAGCAGGAAGGAAGCGGAAAGCTCAGACAAAACTGCCAGAAAATCAGGAAACTAGATTGTTCACAAGCTTTTTTACCCAAAGGGGGGGGGGAGGGGGGGGGGTAACTTCCTATATACGGGTATATAGCGGTGTGCCGATTTTATGGGGTGTGTTTTTCGACTAAAATTATAGAAATGGGTATGGTTTGAGTTTCTAAGTAAAGATATAAAAATGGGTATGATAAATGTCATTCTGTATATAAATGGGCATCAAAAAGTAAATTTCAGTAGCGGGAAAGATGCAGAAACTTGACTGTTGTAATCTGTTGCTTGATCGCCCAAAATGATACTGTGACGTCATATATTAACATATGGCATATATTAAGTGACGAAATCGTTTCATAATCTAAAAGTACCGGGAAAAGTGCAGTTACTGCAAATGATTTATGAAAATTGTGTCGGAATTAGACGACTGTCAAAATAACCGACTTTACGCTACATGTACAATATACAGACATATTTTTAAATGGCAAAGTTGTATGATACATATATGAAATTTACAAATAAACAAATATAAATCTAATAGCAAATTCAATAAGTATACTGTATTGATATGAAAGAGATTTAAATTCTAGTATGAAATGTGTCCACTTTATCAAATTCTAGCATTGAAATGGGTCCAGTTTATCAAAATTATTGTATTGAAATGGGTCCACTTTCTCAATGGTATCGTATACAAATGGGTATGCTTTTTCAAAAATCTTGAATCAAAATGGGTCTACTTTATCAGAGTTCCGGTATAAAATGGGTCACATTTCGGAAGTCTCGGCGGGACACCCCTACCCTAAAATTTGGGAAGTTACCCCCCCCCCATCCCCCAGGTTTTTTACTATATATATATATGAGGAAAAAGACCCACCTGGCAGCCATGTTTTTTTACCAATCCAAACCATTTTCAAACTCAACTGTCATATCCAGGAAACAAATGTTCTGACCAAATTTCATCCATGGGCAAAAAATGTGTCTTCTAGACTGTTCACATGTTTTCACTATATACATATAGAGAAAACTGCCCCATCCCCCTGGTGGCCATGTTTTTCCACCCATCATGATCATTTTCGAACTCGTCCGAGATATCTATAAAATTCATGTTTACAATTTTTGTAATGATGATTAGGCAAAAAAATGTGACTTCTAGAGAGTTCACAAGCTTTTTTTACTATATAGATATAAGGAAAATGCCCCCCCCCCCCTGGCAGCCATGCTTTTTTACCGATCAAAACCATTTTCGAACTCAAGCGTCATATCCAGAAAACACATGTGCTGACCAAATTTCATGAAGATTGGACCAAACATGTGACTTCTAGAGTGTTCACATGTTTTCACTTTATACATATAGAGAAAACTGCCCCTCCCCCTGGCAGCCATGTTTTTTCACCGACCTGGACCATTTTCGAACTCGTCCGAGATATCAATGAAACCAATGTTTTGACCAAGTTTCATGATGATTGGGCAAAAATTGTGACTTCTAGAGTATTCACAAGGTTTCTCTGTAGCCATATAAGGAATACTGCCCCGCCCCCTGGCGGCCATGTTTTTCAACGGACAGGAACCATTTTTTAACTTAACCAACATATCATTTAGAAAAACATTTTGACAAAGTTACATGAAGATTGGTCATCAAATGTGACTTCAACAGTGTTCACAAGGTTTTTCTTTTTTTGACCTAGTGACCTAGTTTTTGACCCAGCATGACCCAGTTTCTAACTCAGTCGAGGTATCAATGGGACAAATGTTCTGACCAAGTTTCATGAAGATTGGACAATAAATGTGGCCTCTAGAGTGTTCACATGGCAAAATGTTGACACCGCACGCTGCACGATGGACGACGAACAAAAGGCGATCACAAAAGCTCACCATGAGCACGTTGTGCTCAGGTGAGCTAAAAACATAGGAACATTATTGCTAAATTACATTTGTCGTCTCACAAATTATTTATTGAAACAGGTAGACACCAGAACATTGTCAGAGATCAACACAAATGTGTTTTATGCAATCTAAATGATACTGAGGAAGAATATCACTTTGTTATTAAATGTCCTTACCATGCCGATGTTAGGAATACATTAATTCTGAAGTATTATAGATCTCACCCATATATGTTCAAGTTTATCAAACTACTTAATAGTTCAAATAAATTAGTGTTAAAAAAATACCCATGCTTTGTTGAAAATGCTTTAAATGTCTTATAAATGTAGGAATTATATATTTTTCACAAAGATAATTAGCTTAAAATAATGTTATAAGTGTTGTAATTATCAAACTACATTTTTACATTATGTGATTATGTATTTACCTTATCCATGTGACATTCTCACTAAAACATGCTATATTCTGTATTAAATTGATATTTATTCGAAATGATGTATGTTTTGTATTTATTTGAAACTCATTTATTTATGTTTATGACGCTTAGCTGTGTGTGCATATATATATATATATATATATATATATATATATATATATATATATATATATATATATATATATATATACATGTACAGTCGAAATAAGTTATTCTGTTCTGTTCAGTGTTCACCTTGTTCCTGGAAATCCATAGAAAAACAGCTGTTTTTTTGTCTGAAAACCATGAAAGACATTTAGGTGAGTGAAATATAACTTTTGCTTCTATGGTGCAGCATTTTCTACTTTAATAGAATTTTCATTTTTAAAAAGTCTCTTCTTACTGGAAATCCAGTCTAGGGGGAAGATGTTGTCCCTGAATAGCCTGTGCAGACTGCACAGGCTAATCTGGAACACCACTGTAAGCATATCATTAAACCCCATTTTCCCAGACCGCAGCTTACATCCATTTCAAAGCTTACAAACCAACATTTAACAATCACACCTTTCAAACTTCTCTGGAGTCTCCTCTATTTTCCATCTTCCGTCGTCGTAGAGCAGACAGAACCGCGAGGCAACACGACACACATCCCACACTTCCTGTTTACGAGCCGTCTTTGCAAGGTCTCCCCACAGTCGTGACCTGCAGGGAACCAAAAAGAATTTATCCCAACTGCACATTAGAATAGATACATATATGAGAAATGGGCTTCACTTTCTGCCTTTATGGAAAAAAAAGAAGAAATTATCTCCTAAACAAAAATCCAGTCTACGCCTAAAGTCTTGTCCTTGATTAGCCTCTGCTGTCTGCACAGGCTAAACAGGGACAACACTTTATGCTAATGAATTTAGCCACGATTTCCCAAAGTAAGGCTAAATATAGCATATTAGTTCAACATTATTTTAAACAGTAAGTATTAATTCCAAGTTAATCTTACAGTTTGGAGCTGTATTGAACAACTTTAGGTATCATTAGACAAAGGCTACAAATAAGTATTCTACATTCTGAATTGTAGCAATTTTAAACATTCTTTATCCAGATGTTATTGTTCTTGAAAGTTTATGTAATTTCATCAAATTGTTTTCTTCTTAATTGATTTACTTTAAACAACATAATTACAATAAATTGATATAAGGAATAAAATAATTTGCCGTATGAAATATTTGAGTCACCCTCCGGGAAAACAGGGCTTACTGCATCTGCTTTGTATCATCCCAGATAAGCCTGTGCAGTCCACACAGGCTAATCACTGAACGCACTTTTTGCCTAAACTGTATTTTTGCTTAGAAGTGAGATTCTTACAAAAATATAATACAAACACAGTGTTGTCTCTGATAAGCATGTGAGAATTGCACACAATAATCTAGAACAATGCTTTATGCACATTCATTAAGCCAGCTCTTTTCTTGCTCTCACACACTTTAACCCATATGAACCATGCTAACACATTTGCTTACCTTTCACGGTCATTTTCGTTGCCGAGCCTCTGCAGGTGCCCGGCTGCCTTCTTCACACACTTGTTGAACTGCCGGGCCTTGTTGGCCAGCTTCTTGATAACAGTGAGTGGAGCCTTGCCTCCAGTGACATCTGAGGTGAAAATATGTAAGTGCTAAAGTATCATCAAAGGCAGACTCACACTGTGAAAACAGGATTTAATGTATCTGCATGAAGTGTCATTCCAGAGAAGCCTATGCAGTCTGCACAGGCTAATCAGGGAGGAAACTGTCTGCCTAAACTTGGTTTTCTCTAAGAAGAGAACATTTTTTTTCTGTGCAGACTGCATAGGCTTATCTGCGATGACACTTCATGCAGATGCATTCAACCCTGTTTTCACAGAGTGAGGCAGCATTTTTTCACACACACTTGTTGAAGTGGCGCACCTTAGAGGGCAGCCTCTTAGTCACTGTGAGCGCAGCCTTTCCCCCTATGACGTGTGAGGTGAAAATATATATTGTGTTAGATAATTTCATTGATAAACTACAAGGTATTTAGATAGCCTGACCTTATACCTAGGTAGGTCACTATCCAGTAGTTTAAGAGGAGTTCAAAACATAAGCTTCACAACACAGAAAAACAGAGGTGCCTTCAACATGAGATGATATTTTTAGAAGTTTCTCAACACATTTCATGTACATTTTATCCTAGTTCCTTAATGTCTTAATAAAAAGTAAAACCAAAAAAATTAATAATTAAAATCTTTACTACAAAAGTATCTTGGCATGGCATGAACATATGAACACAATTATATTTCAACTACTAGTATCACCACAGATTTTGTGATTCCACTACATGAAAGAAGAAAGGCAGCTGTTAATAAAAAGTTCCATTTAAATCTGTTGAAATCTTGAAAAAAAAAGTTATGGAGTAAAAACCACCAGAATATAATTGAAAAATTATTACTAAACACACTGTCAGTAAATCTATATGAGATCTAAGTTTAGTAAATTACTGAGCCGCATGTTAAGCAATGAGTGGAAATTAACAACGGAAAACCAATGATTTCCATAACATTGAGATTTCTACATTACATCAAATAGTTTTCTTTTCACAGTTTGGAGTGCAAGTATGCATGTGTATAAGATGTTAGTTCAATACTGAGAAAAAAACCATGTGAATTAGAAATCTAATATAAAGAGAAGAGCATAGGGATGTCATGTTATTATATCTACAGATCAAGTTTAATTTGTTTCACACACCAAGTAATTGTTTTCTAAAACCCATGCATGTTCAAGGCATGCTTCTAATTAGAAAGTTCATGTACAGTTTACCTGACTTGCCCATAGCAAGCTCAAGAGCTATAACATATATTTATATTATCATGTAACAAAGATTTTCATTGGCAAAAAGCGATTATATGTCGCCCCATTGGTGCAAAAAGGTACCATGTGATATTAAAATTAAATGTCATATGGTACCTTTTTGCACCAATGCGGCGATATATGGGCCTGGCTCTGGGAAAACGAGGCTTTATGCATGTACATAAATGTCACAGATTAGCCTGTGCAATCCACACAGGCTTATCAGGGACGACACTTTCTGCCTACACTGGATTTCCACTTAGAAGATACTTCCTTTAATTGGAAGATTCCATTAAGGGGGAAAGTGTGGCCCCTAAATCTGGGATGATACTTTGAGCACATGCATTAAGCCCAGTTTTGCAAGAACTAGGCTCAAATACTTATTCAACAAAAGTATTATTCATTGGCATAAAAAACACAATCCCAACATTTTGTACAAGGAAAGTTGTTGTTCATTCCTGCAAGAGCATTTTTATATTCAAACACAACAAAAACTCACATTTAAACACTACAAAAAACACATATTTTAAAAAACACAAACTTCAAAACAGAAAAAATGAAAAAAAATAAAATCATAAATCTTCAGTGTAAAAATACATGCAGATTTTGTTCAGCTGTATTACCAGGTGCAGCTAAAAAGCAAAACAAACACATATTGGACAAGAGTAATAACTCAGAGGCAACCAACGTAATAAAAACAAGAGGGCCATGATGGCCCTATATCGCTCCACTGTTTTTTTATGCAAAAAAAACGTGCAATGCGCATGGGTTGAAATGTACTCAAGCATGTGACTTTCTCTTCCTATCCCTCGTCCCACTGGGCACTTAAAAGTTGGAAGGGTGAGCATTTTTACAAATGGAACAAGAAATGTGTTTGTCGGAAACACTATGTCCCCTTCTGCGCCACTTTGAAATTTATTTATTTTTACCTTTGACCTTGAAGGATGACCTTGACCTTGAACTTCCACCACTCAAAAATGTGCAGCTTCATGAGAACGCCGCTTTGAAACATTTTTTTTTTTTTTTACCTTAAAGGATGACCTTGACCTTGAATTTCCACAATTAAAAATGTGCAGCTTCATGAGATACACATGCATGCCAAATATCAAGTTGCTATCTTCAATATTGAAAAATGTGTTTGTCAGAAACACTATGTCCCCTTCTGCGCCGCTTTGAATTTTGTTGTTGTTGATGACCTTTGACCTTGAAGGATGACCTTGACCTTTCCCCACTCAAAATACGCGGCTCCATGAGATACACATGCATGCCAAATATCAAGTTGGTATCTTCACTATTGCCAAAGTATTAATAAAATGAGCAATTTTGGCCACATATACTTGACCTCTGACCTTGAAGGATGACCCTGACCTTTCACCACTCAAAATGTGCAGCTCCATGAGATACACATGCATGCCAAATATCAAGTTGGTATCTTCAATATTGCCAAAGTTTCATAAAATGAGCGATTTTGGCCACATATATTTGACCTCTGACCTTGAAGGATGACCTTGACCTTGACTTTTCACCACTCAAAATGTGCGGCTCCATGAGATACACATGCGTGCCAAATATCAAGTTGCTATCTTCAATATTGCAAAAGTATTCATAAAATGAGCGATTTTGCCCACATTTATTTGACCTCTGACCTTGAAGGATGACCTTGACCTTGATCTTTCACCACTCAAAATGTGCAGCTCTATGAGATACACATGCATGCCAAATATCAAGTTGCTATCTTGAATATTGAAAAAGTTATTGCAAATGTTAAAGTTGGAGCAAACAGACCAACGTACAGACCAACAGACAGGGCAAAAACAATATGTCCCCCACTATAGTGGGTGGGGGACATAAAAAGTTACTACCGTGTTAACTTAACAGACTAAAAAGCCCGGGATTTGTTGCACAGGTCCTTTGCTTATAATGTAGGTACATTTATCTCTTCAAAAGATATTGTCATTCTTTCTATTTCATATATTTTTAGATGATGAAGATCAAATCTATGCATTTGATTTGAAACAGATTCACAAGACCCATAGGAATCAAAATGCCTTAACCCTTTTACCAAACGACACATTTTGGACTTTCCCAATTTGAAAGAGGTTGCAGACGAAAATTAAATTGTATTGGAATATGAAGGAAATTATCAGGTAGGGTAGAAATAATTGCGATAAAAGGAGAAATTGCTCATCTTGAGCAATTTCTCCTTTTATCACAATTATTTATAAAGTTGTCAGCTACAAACCCGTAAAATCCTATTAGTGTTTGGTAAAGGGTTAATAATCTTTGGTTCCTTCTTAGAGCCTTTCACACATTTATAACAAATACAATAGTAGTCTCTTTGTAAAGAATCATCTCAAAATGTAATTAACAACCCACACATCCCTAAGACCAACAGGCCTGAGAATATTATGATAATCTAAAGATTAAAGATTTTCTTGATATTCATAAATGTATTTAATTAAGTAATACATTTGACTTCTAAGATCAATTCATAACTTATATTAAGACAAGGGACAAAATTGTCACAAAACCAGGTTTTCATTGTGAAAAAAAAATCTGATAAAGGGAGAAAACTCAAACTGAACTTTTGAAATGACCAAAAAAAATTAACCCCCTTTGTAATTTTTTTTTTTTTTTTTAGATCTATTTCTAGTCGTGGCGACCTTGACATTGGAGATATTGACGTGATTCTTTCGTGGGACACACCGTCCCATGATGGTGAACAAATGATTTTAAAATCTCACAATGAATGACATAGTTATGGCCAGGACAAGCTCATTTATGGCCATTTTTGACCTTTGAACTCAAAGTGTGACCTTGACCTTGGAGATATCGACATAATTATTTCGCGCGACACACCGTCCAATGATGGTGAACAAATGTGCCAAATGATTTTAAAATCTGACGATGAACGACATAGTTATGGCTCGGACAAGCTCATTTATGGCCATTTTTGACCTTTGAACTCAAAGTGTGACCTTGACCTTGGAGATATCGACGTAATTATTTCGCGCGACACACCGTCCAATGATGGTGAACAAATGTGCCAAATGATTTTAAAATCTGACAATGAACGACATAGTTATTGCCCGGACAAGCTTATTCCGCCAGCCCGCCAGCCCGCCAGCCAGCCAGCCCGCCAGCCAGCCAGCCAGCCCGCCCGCATTCGCCAATCTAATAACCAGTTTTTTCCTTCGGAAAACCTGGTTAAAAACCTGGTTAAAAATTATAAAATGGTCAGAAATATATATGAATCGTTGAGCAATTGACAATCATATTCACAATTCATGAGTCAGGATTCACAAATGGAACAATGAATCATTAGTTATTAAAAAGCAGCATATACGATAGTTAAGAACATTGCACTTCTTTAATTCCAACACCTTCTCTTGGATACAAAGTTTGAGTTTACCGTGCAGTATCATACATTGACTTTTCTTGAAATAATTATGTTCATGGAAGTTGTGTTTTTAAAATCAATAGGATATTATTAAACTGGTTTAAACACTACAAAAAAGACATGAAATTAACATGTCATCTCAAATTTTTTTATCTGGATATATGTTCACTTTTGACATATTTAAATAAAACCCGACTTTTTTCAGTTTATAAGAAAAACATTCATAACACATGTTCTAACTTCAATTCCTTTGTAAGCAGTCACCATCTGATCTAAAATGGTACTAAATGACAGGGTTTTATCTCATGTTTACAATATGTTGTTGTTGTTGTTGTTGGTCACAGCCACACGGCCGCAGTAATCTCCCAAGTCAAGTAATATTTATTTATAAAGTCGGGTATATAAACATATTAACACAAGCTCTGAAGAGCTTTTAAAACCGACTTATAAACTCAACATTTACATGATAACACAATAGCACATACAGTATACAACTACATAACTTAAGACACATTATTAAAAAAAGTTAAAACTGTTTAACATGACAAAATGAGCAATACATGGCAACACAACATTGGATAACAAAATCGATTATTTATCAAACCAGTAAGTAAATTAATTATTTAGATAATTATACAAACAAAACAATCAAACAAGCAATCTGCTAAAATTGAACCTACTCAAGCATAGATGTCTGGAGATACAGATTTTGAAACAGCATAGTTATTATATGGGTGAATATTTGATTAGGTTCCATTCTTAATAAAAAAATATTCAAAAACACAATTAGTAAAGCAGTGTCGACAGACCGTTTATCAGTTAGGTACATGTCAGACGGACGTCAACCTAAGCTGGGCACGACCTAATGTAACCCAGATCGCGATTATGAAGGCTTATTTGACGCACGTCAAAAGCTGTGAAGAGAACACCATTACGGACATAAATACTTGTTTGATAATATAATTTAATTTCAACTTAATTTAAATGAAATTTTTGGCGTTGTTTCATTGTATAAAGTGATCATGAGTGGCTATTACATCAATTCCAAATCGTCAGTGACTTTATCAGAACATTAAGTGCGTAACGGTGTAAATACACATTTCAATTACGTTTTACAACTTTAAGAATTTCTATAAAATGTTTGGGTACATGTTTATATACTAAATTCTTCTTTCATTGGACACCTTTTTGAAGACTTTATGATGTTAAAACATGTTTGCAGTTTTTGTTGAATCTTAATGTATATAAAAGTCTTCTTTTTTATGCGGCGTAACGGTGTTGTCACATTTGTAACGGCGTGGACAGATTGACTTATACTTTCATGTTCTTGTTTATTCGCATCGTGTTTTTTACTAGAAAGTATGTCGGATAAGTTCCATGTAAAATTTGTGATGTTGTTTGAAAGACAATCGGCGATATGAATACGAACTTTATTCGCATCATATTGTTTGTATAAATTTCTCCACACCGTTATGATATTGTCAACACCGTTTCTCATTCAGCGTAACGGTGTGGAACGTAACGGTGATGACATTCGGGAATTCTGACAGAACTGATTCCAATTGTATTAATTCTCCATTTTTGTCTGATAAATTCCATGTTAAATTTGCGATGTTGTTTGAAAAACAGTCGGCGACATGAAAAAGAAGTTTATTCACACCATAATGTGTGTATATATTTGTGCATATTATTTAACATTGTAATTATGAAACTTATCTCTGTCAATGGCTACCATTTAGATAATTGTTAAATATGGACAGTAAATGGAACCTAATCAAATATTCACCCATATTGCATTAAAATATAATAAAATAATCTGACTAGAATCATTTATCATGAATATTTACATAGGTTTAGCACAATAAGGTTTAATATCACAAATTTCAGTGTGTATTCTATAATATGAATATAAAGCATTTGGACACATATTATTTTATCATCCTCTGGAGAAGGAGGCTAAAGTATAACAAGTTACATACATGCATATCATGTTATAGCATAAGTTTGAAAGAACTAGGTAAGAAATAAATTAAAATAAATAAAACAGAATATAGAACTTAACTTAAAACTTGTGGGGTTTCTGCTGATCTTGACCATGAAGGCCTAAAAGATGGTTTAGTAAGACGCTGAAGATTGAAATAACCACAAAGTGTGATCAATAAAGAGATTTTAAAACATTTATCCCCCCAAAATGGATTTGGAGAAGACTGATCAGCAGCTACCTCACAGGAAACTCAAATACATGGTACTACAGCAAAGGATTGAGCAGAAACATTCTCTACATACATAATGACAGACATGCATAATAGTCTCCCCTGGTAAACGTCATATGTACAGTCTTGTGACCCCCGGAGCAGGGTCAAATTTGAGCCCAGGAGAATTATTTGAACAAGTTTGGTAGAGGACTATTAGATATCACTTCACACCAAATTTAGTAGCCCTAGGCTCTATAATTATGAACAAGAAGATTTTTAAAGTTTGCACAAAATAGGCCTTATTTAAGCATATGTTCATTTTTGTGACCCCCAGGGCAGGGTCAAATTTGTCCCCAGGGGCATAATTTGAACAAACTAAGTAGAGAACTATTAGATGTCACTACATACCGAATTTGGTAGAAATAGGCCCAATGGTTATGGACAAAAAGATTTTTAAAGTTTGCACAAAATGGGCCCAATATAAGCATATGTTCAATTTTGTGACCCATGGGGAACGGTCAAATTTGATCCCAGTGGCTTAATTTGAACAAACTTGGTAGAGGACTATTAGATGTCATTACATACCAAATTTGGAAGCCCTATGCCATACGGTTATGGACAAGAAGATTTTTTAAAGTTTGCACAAAATAGATCTTATATAAGATAATTTTCCATTTTTTTACCCCCCGGGCAGGGTCAAATTTGACCCCAGGGGCATAATTTGAAGAAACTCCGTAGAGGACTGTAAGATGTCACTACATACCACATTTGGTAGCCCTAGGCCCAATGGTTATGGAAGAAAAGATTTTTAAAGTTTGCACAAAATGGGCCCAATATAAGCATATGTTCAATTTTTTTACCCCCCGGGGCACAGTCAAATTTGACCCCAGGGGCATAATTTGAAGAAACTTGGTAGAAAACTATAAGATGTCACTACATACCAAATTTGGTAGCCCTAGGCCCAATGGTTATGGACGAGTAGATTTTTAAAGTTTTCACAAATTAGGCCTTATATAAGCAAATTTTCATTTTTTTGACCCCCTGGGGCAGGGTCAAATTTGACCCCAGGGGCATAATTTGAACAAATTTGAAAGAGGTTCACCCCAGGAACATTCCTGAGAAATTTCATCAGAATTGGACCAGTACTTTAGGAGAAGAAGATGTTTAAAGAAAAAGTTAACGCACGGACGCACTCACGCACAACGGAAATAGGACCATGACATTAGCCCCGCTGGCCTCTGGCCAGTGGAGCTAAAAAGGAGTTTGTTTGTCTACTGAATCAAATAGGCAAGACTGAAGGTATCAATAAGAAAATAGCTTGCAATAGAAGCATGCAATTAATTTTAAAATCAAACAAAAATAGCCATAAGAAGGCATACAATATAATCATTTATTATTTGTATGACATGAAAAACATATGATAGACTGTGATGCCTCTGTAGTTAATCAAGTTAGGACACACCAGGTGTACAGTGATGTATATCAGGTTAATCAGAGACGACACTTTCCGCTTCTTTGGGGAAAAAAATCAGGCCGAAACTTTATGTACATGATTTCACAGATTGAGTCTTACCTTTAGTGCTGCTCTCACTGTCTAGGACAAGGCTGAATGCGTCCGGCGCCAGGGCCTCCCCAGCCTTCACCAGCAGCGACCTCTTCATCCTCATCGTACCCGAGTTGGCCTTGCGCGCCTGCAGGCAAAAACCAGTCAATACATACCATGAAATGAGACCAGACTGCACATTTATGTAGTCTGGTCAAGAGCTCACTGTCGGCTATAAAATCACGTAAGGTCTTGAAATTTCATTAGCAGACAGCGTAGCTCCAGACCAGTATGGGCTTACAGGCAGGCTGGTCTGAAGCTACCCTGACCCCACATACCATGATACCCATTATTGCACAATATGTGTCATACTGTGTATTTACAGATGTCAAAAGTTTCTAATTTATCTAGATTTTTCCCCATATTCATTTTTTTTTAAATCATGGCAGTCAGAAATCTTACTAACACATTCTTTTATTGGTAAGCATGTTTACAAGGACTATGTGCACATATTACGTCACTAACTGAAAGCTGCACTACTTGAGGTAGGGGGACAATGGCAGTATAACAATGCAATGACCCACCTGCTCAATGATCATGCCAGCAATATCTTCTGGCCTCTCAGGTTGCTTGTAGAGCTCAGACCTCAGCTCCAGTCTATGTAGCATCACCTCCAGTCTCTCGGTGTAGATCTTGGCATCATCCAGGGCTAGTGCCTGAAAACACACTGGGCTTATTTGTAACAAGAATGTTGTATACAAAACATCAATTTTGCCTGTTGTTTTTAATTACATTTTTCAATTTAATTTTTCATTGTGAAAAAAAAATCTGATAAAGGGAGAAAACTCAAACTGAACTTTTGAAATGACCAAAAAAAATTAACCCCCTTTGTAAGTTTTTTTTTTTTTTAAATCTATTTTTAGTCGTGGCGACCTTGACATTGGAGATATTGACGTGATTCTTTCGTGGGACACACCGTCCCATGATGGTGAACAAATGTGCCAAATGATTTTAAAATCTCACAATGAATGACATAGTTATGGCCAGGACAAGCTCATTTATGGCCATTTTTGACCTTTGAACTCAAAGTGTGACCTTGACCTTGGAGATATGGACGTAATTATTTCGCGCGACACACCGTCCAATGATGGTGAACAAATGTGCCAAATGATTTTAAAATCTGACGATGAACGACATAGTTATGGCTCGGACAAGCTCATTTATGGCCATTTTTGACCTTTGAACTCAAAGTGTGACCTTGACCTTGGAGATATCGACGTAATTATTTCGCGCGACACACCGTCCAATGATGGTGAACAAATGTGCCAAATGATTTTAAAATCTGACAATGAACGACATAGTTATGGCCCGGACAAGCTTATTCCGCCAGCCCGCCAGCCAGCCAGCCAGCCCGCCAGCCCGCCCGCATTCGCCAATCTAATAACCAGTTTTTTCCTTCGGAAAACCTGGTTAACAATAAACAAAAATCTCTCCCCGTTAAGTCCATTAAACAGACGTCTCACTTCTTACTAAATTTAGCAAAGCACTTTCCCGGGTTACCAAATTCAACAAAGAAATTTTCTAGTTATCAAATTTAAGGAGGTTGTCCACCTATTTTATTTTTTTTAACTCCTAACCCTTATTACTAAATTTAACAAAGCTGACTCCTTGACTATCAGATTTTACTAAGCTCTTTCCCTGGTTACCAGTTTAAACTAGAGCTTTGTAACAGACGTGACGAATACCCCCACATGCCGCATTGACATAGAATATTTTGCATGTTGTCTTCACAAAAAACAGCCGACAACGTGCTCAATGTTTAAAACGCACTAAGTGACCCAATGACCTAGTTTTTGACCCGGCATGGCGCATGTTCGAACTTGACCTACACATCATCTTGAAACAACTTCTGACCAAGTATGGTGAAGATCTGATGAAAACTACTTGAAAAAGAGAGTGGACATCATGCTGAATGTTAAATAACGCTCTAAGTGACCCCGTGACCTAGTTTTTGGCTCAGCATGGCCCATATTCAAACTTGGCGTAGAGATCATAAAACTTCTGACCAAGATTGTTAAAGATATTGGATGAAAAGTACTTGAATTAGAGAGCAGACAACATGCTGAATGTTTAAAACGCACTAAATGACCCAATGACCTAGTTTTTGATTCGGCATAACCCATATTCAAACTTTAACTAGACATCATCTAGATACAACTTCTGACCAAGTTTGGTGGAGATCGGATGAAAATACTTGAATTAGAGAGCGGACACCATGCTCAATGTTTAAAATGCACCAAGTGATCCCGTGACCTAGTTTTTGACCTGCCATGACCCATGTTCGAACTTGGCCTAGACATCATCTAGATACAACTTCTGACCAAGTTTGGTAAAGCTCGGATAAAAACTACTTTAATTATAGAGCGGACACCATGCTTAATGTTTAAAACGCACTAAGTGACCCCGTGACCTAGTTTTTGACCTGCCATGACCCATGTTTGAACTTGGCCTAGACATCATCAAGATACAACTTCTAACCAAGTTTGGTGAAGCTCGGATGAAAACTACTTTAATTAGAGAGCAGACACCATACTCAATGTTTTAAACGCACTAAGTGACCACGTGACCTAGTTTTTGACCTTATATGACCCATGTTCAAACTTTCCCTAGACATCATCTAGATACAACTTCTGACCAAATTTGGTGAAGCTCGGATGAAAACTACTCTAATTAGAGAGCGGACACCATGCTCAATGTTTAAATCGCACTAAGTGACCCTGTGACCTAGTTTTTGACCCGGCATGACTCATATTCAAACTTGACCTAGACATCATCTAGATACAACATCTGACTAAGTTTGGTGAAGATCAGTTGAAAACAACTTGATTTAGAGAGCGGACACTTAATACAGACCGACAGACAGACGACTGACAGACAAGCTCACTTCTATATACCCCCTAAACTTCGTTTGTGGGGGTATAATAAGGCCGTATCCATGGTTACCTTCTTGAGGTTGTTCATGGCGACCTCAATCTGTTCCTCATCCTCCTCACACTTGGCAAGCTCCGTGTGGATCTGACATCTCAGCTGTACCAGAAGACTGAAATACCAAGGCGGACATTTGGTTTACAAGGTTTATCTCATTATGTGAACAGCATTTCAACTGCCATATTAAAAAACACACTATTTTAGCCTGTGCTGAAAGAGAGACTCAATGCATGTGCTTAAAGTATCATCCCAGATAATCAGGGACAATACTTTCTGCTTTTATGGTATTAAGTCTCTTTTTGCAAAAATCCTGTTACGGCAGAACTGTGGACTGCAAAGGTAAATCTGAAACTACAATGCTAAAACAGGTATTATGCCCCATTTTCCAAGAGAAACGCTTATTCCATTTGAAATGGTCTCAGTTTAAATACAAATGCAGAACTTTAAACAAAACTTCAGTTTAGAGGGTTGATCTCCATTACATGAACAGCATTTCAACTGCCATAAATAATAAAAGTAAAACAAGTCAAGCTGGTTAAGAGCCACAGTAGAAATGTGATATCATTCAAATACCTCTCTTTAAAGCAATAGTAGTCCGATATGTACATGAAGTAGCAGTGTAAAAGCTGGTAGGCTGGAAGGCAAGTAAAGCACAAGCTTGCATGACACCTAGAGTTTTCTTCTATAATATCATTTAGATGTAGGATAAGATCAATACCTCAGGATATCCTCCAGTGCCTCTGCAACCTGTGTATGAGGTTTGTGTACGTAATGGCGCAAGTTTATCATTCAAATACCTTGCTATAAATCAACACCTCTGGGTATCCTCCAATTTCTTAGGTACTTGGGTGAGAGGTTTGCGCACATAATGGTGCAGGTTTATCATTCAAATACCTTGCTATTAATCAATACCTCTGGATATCCTACAGTGTCTCAGCTACTTAGGTGAGAGGTTTGTGTACGTAATGGCGCAGGTTTATCATTCAAATACCTTGCTATAAATCAACACCTCTGGATATCAATCAGTGCCTCAGCTACTTAGGTGAGAGGTTTGGGCCCGTTATGGAACAGGTCAATCATACAAATACCTTGCTATAAATCAACACCTCTGGATATCCTTCAGTGCCTCAGCTACTTGGCTGAGAGGTTTTGGCCCGTAATGGCACAGGTCAATCATTCAAATACTTTGCTATAAATCAATACCTCTGAATATCTTCCAGTGCCTCAGCTACTTGGGTGAGAGGTTTTCGCACATAATGGCGCAGGTTGGGCTGCAGCAGGGGCAGGCACAGGTTCCACTGGGTCACGCAGCCGGCCTGGATCACATTGGGGTCGTTAAGCCGCACAGCGTTCATGATCACCTCACTGCAGCGCTTGATGGCCTGCATACGGATCTGGAAGAGAAGTCGAAGTGATGGAGAGAATTTAGAGTTGAACTGATGGAAGGGATTTAGAGTTGATATGATCAAAGTTTAGAGATGACATGATGGAAGGGATTTAGAGTTGAAATGATGGAAGGGATTTAGAGTCGAACTGATGGAAGGGATTTAGAATTGAACTAATGGAAGGGATTTAGAGTTGATATGATCAAAGGGATTTAGAGTTGATATGGTGGAAGGGATTAAAAGTAGAACTGATTGAGGTGATTTAGAGTTGAATTGATGGAAGGGATTTAGAGTTCAACTTGTGGAAGGGATTTAGTGTTGAACTGATAGAAGGGATTTAGAGCAGAACAGCTGGAAGGGATTTAGAAATGAACTGATGGAAGGGATTTAGCGTTGAACTAATGGAAGGGATTAAGAGTTGAACTGATGCAAGGGATGTAGAGTTGAGCTGATGGAAGGGATTTATAATTGAACTGGTGGATGGGATTTTGAGTTGAACTGATGGAAGGGATTTAGAGTTAAGCTGATGGAAGGGATTTAGAATTGAGCTAATGAAAGGGATTTAAAGTTGAACTGATGGAAGGGATTTAGAGTTGAACTGATGGAAGAAATTTAGAGATGAACCAATGTAAAGGATTTAGAATTGAACAGATGGAAGGGATTTAGAATTAAACTGATGGAAGGGATTTAGCATTGAACTGATGGAAGGGATTTAGAGTTGAACTGATGGAAGGGGTTTAGAGTTGAACTGATGGAAGGGCTTTAGAATTGAACTGATGGAAAGGATTTATAATTGAACTGATAGAAGGGATTTAGAGTTGAACTTATGGAAGGGATTTTGAGTTGAACTGATGGCAGGGCTTTAGAGTTAAAATGGTGGAAGGGATTTATAGTTGAACTGATGGAAGGGATTTAGAATTTAACTGATGGAAGGAGTTGAACTGGTGGAAGGGATTAAGAGTTGAACTTATGGAAGGGATTAAGAGTTGAACTGATGGAATGGATTTAGAGTTGAACTGATGGAAGGGATTTAGAATTGAACTAATGGAAAGGATTTAAAATTGAACTGATGGAAGGGATATAGAGATGAACTGATGGAAGGGATTATAGTTGAACTGATGGGATGGATTTAGAATTGAACTGATGGAAGAGATTTAGAATTGAACTGATGGAAGGAATTTAGAGTTGAACTGATGGAAGGGATTTAGAATTGAACTGATGAAAGGGATTTAGAGTTGAACTGATGGAAGAGATTTAGAGTTGAACTGATGGAAGGGATTTTAGTTGAACTGATGGAAGGAATTTAGAATTGAACTGATGGAAGGGATTTAGAGTTGAACTGATGGAAGGGATTTTAGAGTTGAACTGATGGAAGGGATTTAGAATTGAACTGATAAAAGGGATTTAGAGTTGAACTGATTGAAGGGATTTAGAGTTGAACTGATGGAAGGGATTTAGAGTTGAATTGATGGAAGGGATTTAGAGTTGAACTGATGGAAGGAATTTAGAATTGAACTGATGGAAGGAATTTAGAATTGAACTGATGGAAGGGATATAGAATTGAACTGATGGAAGGGATTTGGAGTTGAACTGATGGAAGGGATTTAGAGTTGAACTTATTACAATTGAGCGTCACTCTGGGAAGAAGGGGCTTAATGCATGTGCATAAAGTCTTGTCACAGATTAGCAATTAGCAAAAATACTTTCAGCCTAGACTAGGTTTCCATTTAGAAAAGAGTCCTTTAGACCAACAATTTTATAAAAGCTGAATGTGAACTGCACCGGCTAATCTCAGACGAAATTAATGCATATGCATTAAGCCCCATTTTGCCAGAGCAAGGCTAAATTTCATTGGAGACTATATCCCAATTTAAGTCCCAATTGTGTTGAATTATATTCAGTTTCTTACTGCAACTTTCCAGTTGTGCATGTTGAACAAAAAAATTGTTCTTCTTTTCTTCCATTTAAAAAAAATCAAAATATACTATTAATGATTATACTAGTTCTGTATAAATAGGCCGTGAATGTTTTCATAAAATGTAAAAACAACCAAAAAATATTGATAAATAACAAACAATAATGCAAGTACAGAAAAACTTGCGTTAGAAAATTCATGGAATTAGGGGTAAAACAATGTTTGAACTCTTGCAGACATACCCATGCATACCATTGGGATAACCTAAAGAATACTTACATCCACAACATGCTTGTGCAGGGACTCCTGTTTATCAGCAAGCTGCTTCACCATGATCTCACACTGTAGGAACTCCAGCTCTATGTAAAACCCAGGGTCCTACACATGGACAGAGGTGAAAGGTATAAAATTGGGTAAACAACAATAGAGTGCATGGTCGAATCCCAGCTTTTCAACTCTGGGCCCTAAATAATGAGAGATGTAAAAGGTAAAACCCTTGGTCCTAAATGATGAGAGAAAAATAAGGGCAAACCCAGGTCTTAAATAATTTGAGTCACATACAGAAACAAAACACAATGCCCCCTACCACGCTTTGAAGCCACACAACAGCTATTTTAGAGAAAATGTCTCAGTCCAGGGCCCTTAACTTCACAGAAAATCAATAAACTGGAAATAAACACACTTCATCTGTTAGTTATGTAGGTAGACTAACCTACCAAAATCCGCTAAATATCTGAAAACGGATTTCCAGACGGACGGACCAACTAACGGATGGACAGAGCGACTGCTATATGCCACCCTTCTAGGTGCATAATAAAAAAAGAAATACAAGGTAAAACTAGTGGTTCTCAAAAAGGGGAAAGGTCAAACCTCATGTCCAAAACAAAAAGTGTTATGTAAAACCATAGGTCCCATAGATAAAACCCTTGGTCCTAACAGTGAGATATCTGTATGGTAAAACTCAAGTCCTAACAATACATATCTGTAATAAAAAACACTAGATATAGGTCCTCTATACAGAAAGCACATATATCACTGTTTTTCATAGATGTGCTCTAAAAGCATTATAATAATGTAAAATGTATGACGGCTTGACAGCATTTTGCAAAGTCGTCTGCTGAATTTCTAAAATTAGCATTTTCTTCCATTTTTTTTCAAAGAATACTATCAGAATAGCAAGCAGTTTGGATCCTGATGAGACGCCACGTTTTGTGGCGTTTCATCTGGATCCAAACTGTTTGCAATTAGGCCTTCAAAATTCGGTTCCAGCACTGAAAGAGTTAAGGATTCTACAAGTCTCACCTTGAGGTTGCAAGCCTTCATGTGTTCTGCACAGTCATGTGCCAGCCCAGGAAAGTTCTGCTCCAGACAGAGTCTTGCAAGCTCAAGCAGCAGATAAGGCCTATAGACAAGATCAACATTTGTGCCACTTTAAGGGAAAATGGATCTCATGCCATATGCAGCCAACCTAGCTTATGATCAGCCTGTGCATTTGCATTTGTGTAGCCTGGTCAGGAGCTACCCTGCATGCTTACCTTGCATGATTTTAAAGCAGACAGTCTGCAGGTGGGTATCTAAAGGCAGGTCTGAAGCTTCACTGGCCATATATGGCATAAAATCCATGTTTGCATGACATGGCTCATTTAAAAAATAGTAAACCCAATAACAGCCTTCTGGTCTTAAAGTGACTTACAAGTCAGCTCTTAAACCCATTTCAATAAATAATAAATCAAAATCTGTAGAACTAAGCAGATTTAAAGCCTTCTATAGATGAAACATGTATACACAAATAATACATATATTATGTAAGATATTCACAATGGCACATCAGATATATAATATGGTCATAATATAGCCACAGGGAGTCTAAACACAAACAGGAGCACCGCATAACGGGTACTAACTCTCGGCTGCGAAAGCTTGTCAGATTTTTTTTTTTTAGAGGTCACAGTGACCTTGACCTTTGACCTAGTGACCCAAACCTGGGTGTGGCGAGTAGAACTCATCAAGGTGCATCTACATATGAAGTTTCAAAGTTGTAGGTGGAAGCACTTTGATTTTAGAGCCAATGTTAAGGTTTTAGCATGACGCCTACGGCGGATGGCTGACGGCGGACGACGAGCTGGCTATGACAATACCTCGGGTTTTCTCCGAAAACAGCCCAGCTAAAAATATGCCATAAATATACGTACATACACAATTCCTGGACAACAACATGGTCTGAATAATAGCACATAAGCTGTAAATAAACCAAACCATAAAACAGCAGCTACAACATTTATTTTTCAGACACTTTCTAATAATCTACTAGTTTTTCATAGGATTAAGACAGTAAGTTTCATTAAAAATTCCCAAAGTCTTTACTTGGACACATGTCTGTTACAATGAAAACTGAAAATTCTAGTAAATAATTCCCTAGTTATTAATCTTCAATATTGGTATAATATTCCTTGGATATTTCCTTTTATAGTGTTAAAGAACTTATTCACAACAGAGACAACACTAAATGCTTAGAATTAAGAAATGGTATAATTTACAATGACATTGTTTAACTTTCAGTTTGGACAATTTTCTTCTTATATTTATAAAACATGATTTCATTGGTTTGATTTTCATGGTTGTAATATCAAGCTTATCAATTTTCTTGTTACCTTTCCTGACAAATTCCACATGCTGGAAGATGGTAGAGAATGCAAACAAATTTAAGATTTATAGTCTTGTTTCAATATCCAGTTACTTACAATCATAATGACTGTCTACTTCACGTCATCAATTGTGTATATGTATCAAACATGGTGGAATTTGCTTACATTCTCTGTAATTATTCAATCATGGCACAAATAAGTGTCAAGTTTCAGTTGCACATCTGTGTGCATGTTTTTAAATTTCACAGTTTTCCGTGAAATTTTAGTTTCAAACAAAACTATAACAAGAGTTCCGCGGTCGAAGACATATGCCCCCATAACAGGGCTTTGAACTAGTGACCCCAATTTCAATAGGGGTTCTCTATTGTCCCAGCCCAATGAACATGTGAAGCATCAAGCCAATAAGTCAATTCATTGATGAGTTATTGATCCGAAACAATTTTCACACTTATAATGACAGTGACCTTGACCTTTGACCTTGTAACCCCAATTTCTATAGGGGTAATATACTGTCCAAGGCCAATGCACATGGATAGTATTAAGCCAATCGGTCGCTTCGTTGATTCGTTATTGATCAGAAACAATTTTCCCCCTTATTGTGACAGTTACTATGACCTTTGATCTAGTGACCCCAATTTCAATAGAAATCATCTACTGTCAAAGTCCAATGCACATGGGAAGTATCAAGTCAATCTGTCAATTTGTTGACGAGTTATTGATTGGAAAAAAACCCACACACTTATTGTGACAGTGACCTTTGACCTTGTAACCCCAATTTCAATAGGAGTCATCTACTGTCCAATGCCAATGCACATGTGAAGTATCAAGCCAATTAGTCAATTCATTCATGAGTTATTGATCGTAAACCATTTTCACACTTATTGTTAGTGACCTTGACCTTTGACCTAGTGACCCCAATTTCAATAGGGGTCATCTTTAGTCTAATGCCAATGCACACGTGAAATATCAAGCCAATCTGTCAATTCGTTGACAAGTTATTGATGGGAAACGATTTTAAAACTTATTGTGATAGTGACCTTGACCTTTGACCTAATGACCCCAATTTCAATAAGGGTAATATACTGTACAAGGCCAGTGCACATGTGAAGTATTAAGCCAATCGGTCAATTTGTTGACGAGTTATCGATCAAAAACAAGTTTCACACTTATTGTCACAGCGACCTTGACCTTTGACCTAGTGACCCCAATTTCATTAAGGGTCATCTACTGTCCAAGACCAATGCACATGTAAAGTATCAAGCCAATCTGTCAATTCTTTGACGAGTTATTGATCCGAATCCAACTGGTCTACCGACAGATCGATCAACAACCAGCAAAACAATGTACCCCCTCTTCTTTGAAGGGGGCATAAAAATGTTAACTTTGTGAACAAAGAGATTTTCTGAAAGATAAATGTCTAGGCTGTTGTTCTACAGTTTATTTGGACTGTATTTATTGCTTTTGGACAGGAAATTTGTGCAATTGTTGCGACTATGGTGTTGTACAGGCATTCTGTAAATATAATTATAGTACATAATTACATTAAGGTATTTTGTTATTGCTAGATATTTAAAACAAAAGAAAATACTACTTAGAACGCAATGTATAGAATATATGTAAAATATGAATTTTATAATTATTTCTTTCTTGACATCTTCTGTAAATAGCACTACAGACTAATCTTATTTTTACATTCTTTAAACTATCTAGATGTTCGCCTAATTACTGTAGTAAGCAAGTGACATGTGAAAACAATGTATAAAGATTACAAAGTGATTTTAAATATTTAGCATGATACAACAGGGCAAGAGCAACTATATTTCTAAAATGGACCTAAAACATTGCAATTCCATGGAATATTGAGTTTTATTGAAGAAAAATAAATAAATAAATTTTTCCATTTCCTTTTAAGCAGATCGGGGGGGGGGGGGGGTCTTAAAATACTTTTGGCTGGGCTGATGTGGTTGAATTTTTACCCAATAATTGATAAAAATATTCCTTGAATTCATAATCTAAGATTATTTATATTTAAACATTTATATATAACTCTTTTCAGGTTGTATGCTGTTTGCTGCTGACAAGTATCTTAAGAGTTGGAAATGTAATCTTTAAAATTATAATCTAGTAAAAAAGGTCTTTAATTCTAATTGATTTTCTGAAACTACAAAGGCATCGAATTGCGTATCTAAAAGGTTAAAAATTAAGTTTTATTCTGTACTGTTTACTTTATGATGATATTAAAAGGAACAACAATCAACAGTTGTCTAGTGACTTGCATCGCTAATCAAGCAAAAGTGACTCACTTTTCTTCGCTGTCAGCGGCTATTCTCTTGGTACTAACAGGCGTAGGAGTGCGTCTACCTGTCTTGGAAGGGCTTTTCCTACGAAAGCAAGCACCGCTGATTACATGTTCTACATGCTACTGTGACTATATGAGCCTGTGCAATATATAGAGGATATTTGTTGGATTTTGTGGAATATCGATTTTTATTCATAAGTGATCATAGAAAACAATATTTGCGCCCACAAGTGAAAAACTATGATTTTCTATGATCACAAGTTAAATAAAATTGATATTCCAACAAATCAAACAAATTTTCTTTTTATTTTATGCTTTCAAATTATTATTTTTGTATTTAAACTGAAGAATTATGCTAAAATAATGATGTCGACATCAAAGAACAATGTCATTTCACAGTTAAACAGTTAACACTATTGATAATTTTCACTGTTAATTTTCACTGTTTGAAACAGTTAATTAACAGTTTTCATTCACTGATATTTCTCTATATACCCCCAAAAAGCATAAAATCAATCAGTTATAAGGAATTGAAAAGCTGATGTGTTTGCTATAATCCAGTTTCATTTTTACATCAAATATATTTCTCCATGGAGCCATGCTCTGGGAAAACATGCAGGGATTGACGCTTGTGTGTAAAGTGTCATTTCTTTAACCCTTTGCATGCTGGGAAATTTGTTGTCTGCTAAAATGTCGTCTGCTTAATTTCTAAAATTAGCCATTTCTTCGATTTTTCCAAACAATACTACCAGAATAGCAAACAATTTGGATCCTGATGAGACGCCACGTTCTGTGGCATCTCATCTGGATCCAAACTGTTTGCAAAGGCCTTCAAAATTCGGTTCCAGCACTGAAAGAGTTAAACAAACAAGAGCTGTCACCATAGGATGACTTATGCCCCTATAAACGCTTGATAGAAGTTATGAGCTTTTTTGGAAACCTAAACGCAGATTTCGACATTTAAACACGAACCATAAGTTCAAGGTCAAGGTCACAGGGGTCAATATTTGTGTGTGTATGGAAAGGCCTTGTCCATATACACATGCATGCCAAATAATTGAAATTGCTATCTGAAGCAACATAGAAGTTATGAGCATTTTTCGAAACCTAAACACAAAGTGTAACTGACAGATGGACGGACAGACGGACGGACGGTCCGATCACTATATGCCCTCCTTCGGGGGCATAAATTTGCATAAAAGCAGAGAGTGTCTTTACACACATGCCTTTAGCCTAGTTTTTCCAGAACACTTCTTATCTAGTTTTCCTTTATAACATCGAACATAAACATGTATACCACGCAAACTAAGCTTTATAGAGTGGTCCTCTTTAATGTAACACAGTGTGATGCAGTAGAGACGTGACTGCAAGCAAGAATTCTATACAGGAAGGGACTCACAATTTGACTGCTTTTCTTTTTCAAAGATTTCTGTGTGATGACTGGTAACAGCCTTTAAGCACTTTCTTCAATTCTTCATTCAATTATGGACTTAAGAACTTACAATTAATATTTTTATTGGTCGCTATAATGTTATTATTAAAGTGATAAGTTTTTATGAAAACACTGTGTTAATTCAGACACTTGCACAACATTTCTAAATAAAAATAATTCAATTTTCATCTATAGTGTCAAATGATTCGAAACATAAAAAAATATGTAACGCGAAATAAACAATTTCAAATAAAATATGTTTTTAAAACTACACAAATCAGTATTTTTGTTTGTGCTTAATTTATTTTAGTTATATTGCTGAGTCCCTCTGTGCTTTCTAATATGTACACTACAAGTTTGGTATAATGTACATGCATGCACATTTCTAAACCAGAGTTCATACTTGTGCATCACTAAAGCTCTCAATCTCCTCCTCCTAGGAAAAACAAGTTTTATCTTCAACAAACATCAAAGATAACTAAAATAAATACCAAAAATACAATACAGAACATGGCTCTGATTTCTTGATTATTGTTTTTTAATTATTTTTGTATAAGGGTTAATAGCTTCAGCTCACTTTTTGTATAAGGGTTAATAGCTTCAGCTCACTTTTTTCAAATAACAATAAAAAGAACTGAAATTTCATTCTAAAATTTCACAAGCTTTATAATAAATTATATACAAAATAAACAACTTAAATTCTATTTCAAACAATACCATCAATTAAAAATAATAGAAAGTATTAAATAATTTTCAGCAGAACTCTTAATTGTTGCTTATTAATTAATAAAATGGGCCATTAAACTATCATAATAAGTCTCTTAAATATGCATATCAAGAATCAAAGATTAACCTGAACATATAAAACACAAATACTAACAACTTGCTTAAAAGATATCCCCCACAATTTTCAAAATTTTGTAACAGACAGACTGATGGAATGACGGACAGTCAACGAATTTTCTATATCCTTCCGTCTTTTGGGAGGGGTAATAAAACACTGCATTATGTCAATTCGGAGTAAGGCATCAAACTTTGAATGGCCATCATTTGTATACATATATTTTTCTTAAAACTAATAAAACACCAATTAAAACTGCATACAAAGCAGTTTTAAAAATTTAAGTGTTTATTTAAAGATTGAGATCTTACTCTTACTTAAGCTTGATTGGTCATTGTCGGCTCGGGTACTACTTACATGTACCCCGGGTACTCTTAAGTATACTTGCATGTACCCCTTGTACGGTAAATATACTAAAACGTACCCGGGAAATTTAACGCTAAATCGGTCGTTGTCGGCTATTACTTTTAAATTAATTATAATTATTCACATTTATGTCAATTTTCTGTAAAATGGCCTCTATATTATCGAAACTCGTACACACAAAGCATGTTGACACAAATTTTTTAAAAGAGAAGTTTGTTTAAGATAATCGGTAGCGCGTTTTACGACATCGGATTTTAGGCGGGATTACAACTCCGGTACAGTCTAATATCGACCGGGTACGATTAAGTATATTTACCGTACCCGGGTACATGTAAGTATACTTAAGAGTACCCGTGGTACATGTAAGTAGTACCCGATCCGACAATGACCAATTGAGCCTTACTTAACATAATAGTGTGTTATAATATTAACTGCATAAACACAAGTTTTAATTACATCTCCAGGTCTTTGCTGCTGTAAAGAAAACAAATATGATCATAAAACTATTTACAGTAATTAATATTAAGGGTACCAACCAGAAGGTTATAATAAGATTACATTCAAGAAAAAAAAGAGTTGTTAGTGAGAGAAGACTCAAATAATATTTGAATGAGAATTAATAAACAACTGTACTAGAATCAAATTGGTGTCAAGATACAGCCCTCACAAGTCAGTAGCCTATGCTTCACTGAGTTCTGGATTTATTCTCTTTTTTTTAGCTGGGCTTATTAGTTCTGGATTTGGACTCATTGGTCTAAAATCTACCAGTCCAATTAGGATCCATGTAGCAAGTTCTTGATTATTCACTGGATCGCTTCAACAAATCATGTTAAAGACAGCCATGGAAAATTATTTCTCATTTCTTATAAGTTGTCTACATTTAATACCTGAATATAGTTACAGATAATTAAAAGATTAGGGAATTAAAAGATATTTAGAGAGAAGACTAACCGTTAATCATATTGATAAAATAGTTCTAAAGAAAGTAGGATAAATAAAATGATGCCTTCAACACAATTACCCAATAATTGTACCCTTCATTATCAAAAGAGCCTTGTTTCGGGAAAACTGGCCTTAATGCATGTGCACAAAGTACACGTTAGTACAGTATACACTTATTTCATGGATGCGCGGTGAACAGTCAAAACTGTTTCCCAAGGTATCAGGGATGACTTTGGTACTGTTGCCCGAGGCCGATAGGCTGAGGGCAACAGTTCCAAATGTCAGCCCTGATACCGAGGGACAACAGTTTTGACTGTTCACCAAGCATCCATGAAATAAGTGTTTTATTACCTGATCAAATTTCCAACATAGAAATAACAGCAAACTAACTTTTTATTTACACACAACAGTAATCGATAAAATAAATAATTTTGACTGTTTAACTGTAAAATGACGTCATTTTTTCGACGAAATGACGTCATTATTTCAGCGAGCAACAGTTCAAACTGTTGACCGGTCAACAGTTCGATATTCACCGGTAACAGTTTAAAACATAGCAAATTTCTTTTTCGACGAGGAAATAGCAAAAAATAATGAATTATCATTTATATAAGACATCAGGTAATAAATTAGCCTGTGCAATCCACACAGGCAAATATGGGACAACATTTCCCACCATGACTAGATTTTCACTTAGAAAATACTTACTTTAAACTAAAAATATCATATAAGTGGAAAGTGTCATCATGGATAATCCTGTGCGGACTGCTCACTCTAATCATGGACTACACCTGCGTGGACTGCTCACTCTAATCTGGGACTACACCTGCGTGGACTGCTCACTCTAATCTGGGACTACACCTGCATGGACTGCTCACTCTAATATGGGACTAACCTGCGCGGACTGCTCACTCTAATCTGGGACTACACCTGCGCGGACTGCTCACTCTAATCTGGGACTACACCTGCGCAGACTGCTCACTCTTATCTGGGACTACACCTGCGCGGACTGCTCACTCTAATCTTGGACAACACCTGCGCGGACTGCTCACTCTAATCTGGGACTACACCTGCGCAGACTGCTCACTCTAATCTGGGACTACACTTTACGCACATGCATGAAGCACAGTTTTCCCAGAATGTGGAAGAAATTACTTCAGGTTATTGTGCTTAAGCTGAAACAGTAGACCAGAGACTGTTAGGGAGTGCAAGTGTGAAAAGGTCCATAGGATAGTGCCGGTGTGTATTAAGTAATAAGAGGCAAGAATGAATGTACCGATCAGTCTCCTTTCCTGTTTTCTGTTTCCTTCAATGAATAAAAACATAGACACAGATAACGATAGTTCTGTAGGTATCGAAAAACCACAACATGTGCACTTGACAATTATAAAGGACAGAAATGTACACAAATGCATTTCATTAAATCCACTGTGTTACAATTTTCTACAGCACAAGCTCAACTTTTCTTCTGCTCTGATAGTATCATGTACATTTTCTGTCAGTAACCTAATATAATGATAACTATAAAACATATTTAAACTTAAATATCTGTAGTACATGTAGTTATATAGTACATGTAAACTCATAGATGACCATTTATCCAAAAAAACAAGAAATTTGACCATGCCAAGAAATTAGATTGCTACCTCAAAAGTAAATTACCGCACAATACCTCCTTCCAATTTAAGTTATTGAGTAATTGTAAAGGAATATTTTAACTAGTATAGCTAAAAGCTTAAAAAAATATCAACATTTATTGTACGAATAAAACTTAAATGCAGTTTTTCTACAATTATGAGAAAGAAAATATAAAAAAAAGTTCAATCACATTTGTAACACACATTTAACACTTTATAAACGCTATAATTGTTCAAACATATATCATATTATGACCCTTTAAAAATTGTGCTGAACACCAAACTGATATATGAAATGTGAGAAATTTAGTAAAAACAATCAATAAATATGGGTGTTGACATACATGGGACTTAACATACAAACAGTTAGTAATAAACAAAGGGATGTCTTAAGAGTTGATGAATGCAAAGTATTTTAAAATAACCTGAAAACCCACCACCAAATATACAACCAGATGACAGTAATTAAACAATTCCGAAAATCTTTTGGCATCAATAATTAGAAAGAATTCAAAGAGAAAAAAGTAGCAACAAAGAGTTGTTATTGATTTAATGCTCTCTAGTGATCTATTAGAAATGTCAGTGATTAAAAACTTAATTCACTGTTTTAAATGTTAAAAAATATTTTTGAAAATTTTATGATAATTTTTACTGAATTAACATCATGATGTTATTATTCCGGCAAAATTGTGCACTTAACCTCTTTCGAAATGTAAACAAATCGTCTTAAAGCATAAAATAAACAGAATCTTTTTTTTCTGTAGATTGATGGTTTTATCAACTAATGAACACATTAAATAAATATTTTCATTCCTGGCTGTGCCACTTTTGAAAATACTAATTTCTCTGTAAAGTACCGTAGCACCTAAAAATATTAAGGATGTTGAAAAAAAAAACAACACTGCCATAAGCTTGAGGTAAGTTAAGCAATATAGACAAAACATTTGCTCAACAGAAAAACTGGAATCTTCTGGACTCTATACTCCTAGGAAGGCAAAAAACAACATTTATACAATATACAATAGGTTGATGTTGTTTGTTTATTTTATATAAAATAATGACATACAGAACCAATCTATGTTATCCAAGCCAAAACTATAGATGGCTTTCAATATATAACTTTGCATGGTTCAAAACAATAAAACATACTACACATGTACATCTCAGAAGAAGTTAAACTAAGAAAGAAAATACCAAACAGAAAAAATTATGCATAGATAACAGACTACTTCTACACAAAACTTTATACAAGAACCATACCATAAGCATTCTATTAAAATGAAATGTTCAACAGACAAATACCAAATTTTCTAAAACTACTCTAAATAAAAATCATAATATGTAAAACAATTTGATTTCTCTCAATGGCCTTAAACTTTTACTTGATCAGTACTTTCAAACATCTCAGTTTTCATACCAAAGCTGTTGTTCTTCAATAATAAGACTACCTGTATTAGATATACCGTAAAAATGCAGTCATAAGTCGAGATTTTTTTCCTTAAAAATTTGATTCAATTTACAGTCTTGACTTATGAGGTCGTCCATGAAAAAAAATGATGACATTCTACTAAGTTCGATCCCCGCGGAAATGGTTAAAGTTGTTGTTGTTGATGTACAGAAAACTTGTTGAAATACGACACACAAAATTTCCTCTTTTAACTGATACTTACCAATTAATATTACCACAGTTTGCCGCAACATTTCCCTTGTTTTTATTTTCATAATTTAATCCAAAGTTTTCATGTAAGCAGGTTTTTTTTTACGACTGAACGTGTAAACAAAAGATCGAGTCATTTTTAAAGTAGAGCGAGAATTGGCAACCTGTGTGAATTGACAGTTTGACGTCATCAAAGGAAAGCCGCCTCCTGTCAAGAAGCCATAAAGCATCACCCTTCTCGCCAATAAAATTTCTTTAATTTGTGAAGCGACATGTTTAACCAATCGCGAGTTTGTTATTCACTGGTTATCGTCCAATTATGTTTGAGCACTTGCATAGCTCCGCCTTTGAAACTGTTATGTAGAACAAAGGTGGAGTTAGCGGTCTATTGGTTATGTCAATCATTGTCATAAAAACGTGTAGGCTATTTTGATAGTCAGTTAAGTCTATATATTAAGTGATTATCATTTCACTTAATTTGACTCAATCCATTAAAATCATGAATGTCTATAAAAACGAAAACACCTTTTTTTTACAGATCTCCAAAACTTGTAAAACTGTTGCTAATGACATACTGTAGCACTGAGCTGTTGTTATACTATTGTATTACATTATAGCTCTAGGAGATAAGAAACATGAGCCTTGCTTTGGGAAAAGGGGGTTTAATGCATGTGCATAATGTCCGAGCAGGCAAATCAGGTAAATCAGTTTCCGCTTTTATTGATTTTTTATAAGTTAAAATTCAGTTTATGCGGAAAATGTTGTCCCTGAATGGCTTGTGCAGAATGCACAGGCTAATCTGGGATGATGCTCTATGCACATGCAATAAGCCCAGTTTTCCCAGAACGAGGCTAAATTGTAAAAGTTTAGCTTGTAATGAAGCGAGCGAAGCAAGTCAGCAGAGAGGCAATGTAGCAAATACCTTGACACTGGTCGGGATTCCGAGCTAGCTGTCGATTTCACAGACACTGCTCTATAAATAGTTGTGGACCTTGTACATGTATGGATTAAGTAAAGAACTTAGGACAAAATACCGCGGTTGAAAACAACTCAAAGCCATGATGTTGACAAGAAAAGATCATATGTTTGTCATGCAAGTCATTCAATATTAAATAAATATAATTTAATTTTTTTTTTCTTCCTAATACTATCTGAACAAAAACAGTTTAGAAATTAATCCTCCATATATAATTCATCATTTACCAGGATTCCCAGTGCAAAACTGTCCATTAACAAAATTCGACTCGCTATGGATTTTTGTATTATCATTTTGGCTCAAAAAGCTGTAGCCAAATAGAATTTTCTTCAGACAACTGTGTCAAATTGTAACCCATGCTTAATATAGCAAATTGTAGTATAAGCCCTGAAAATAAAGTAAAGCTATTTCAGTGTTTGCATTAGAAGCTGCATAAAACCCAGCACCCTGCGTTCACAATGCTGGCCACTGCAACCTCAGTGCAAGGGACTTACAAGGGACTCAAGGCCGACATTTTAGGGGACCCGTCTCTTGGGACCACTGGGGACCGGGACTTTAAAGAGTCACTGGTTTTCTCAGAAAGTAAAGCCTTTCTCAGATCCTCAAGTTTAGCCTTTCCTGAGGAAGATCTGGCTCTGTCCTCTAGCGAGACCTCGCTCAAGTTTGTAACATCTCTAGAGACTAATTTACTGGAAAGAGACAGAAAGGCTGGAAGTAAGTGTAAAGTAGACATGAGTAAGATAATTTTGGTGTAAATCCATTTATTTTAGCTTAATTGCACGGCCTAAGCTTATTGAAAGGCCCTCAAGTCCATTTACTGAGTAGAAACAGTATTTGGTGTCATCTGGAGTGTTCTTAAGAACGCTCCCTTAGTGGGGGTTGAATCCATGATCTACCAGACGCTTGACTGACACCATAATCCACTAGGCCACCGTAATGACCTATATAAAGTACATGAGCAAGATAATAAAGAAAGGTGATATTGTCACTTAGTTTTTCATAATAAAGTTTACGGAGATAAACAAGAACAGGACATAACTTGAAGTGTTGAATACTGCAAGATATTCATTTTTGAGGGACATTGATTGTTGTTGATTTCTTGGTTGACCGATCCAGAAAATAACTGAAGAAAATTCCTCATTTTTATTTCCGAAATCAGAAAACCATAAGAATTTAGGTGTCAACGCAATTTTTTTTTTTTTTGAAAAACCACAAAATTTCATGCCAACAAATATAAATTATTATACAGTAAGTAGAACAAAGGAAGAATACAGGTGAAAAGCTGGAAAATTAAAGATAGGTCACATAAAATTGGGACATGATAATCATCTCTGGATAAAATTTACTCAGTATTGAATAAGGAGGTATAAATGTTAATGTTAAGTGTTGATGTTAAAATGTGATATGGAAAATGAGACGGTGATTGTAATGGTCATAAAAACTGATACAGCGGATGATAGCGGCTCACATCGAAATGCTGTTTAAAATTGATACATCTTATGCTTTTTGAAATGAGGAAAATGGAATTAAATGTTTGGAACAATAATGGAGAAGAGAAAAATAATAATTCAGTCTTGAGCATATTACAAGATTGCCAGGCTAAAATACAAAATATAAATGAACATAAGTTTCTTTCTCTTTTATTGTACTTACAATCTTCAAATAAACAAAACCAACATAACAATACCAAAATGTTAACATTTGGATTATATTGGATATAACAAAAGTCACAAATTTTAAAAACAACACTATTATGGACATGCTTCAAAACCATGGACAATTAAAGGGCTAATAACAATCAAAAATTGCACATGCACTTTCTGTTATAAAACAATGGACAATTAAGGGACAGTCAAAACCATCAAAACATTTTGGACTATTGAGGCGTTACAGGGATATGTGGGTGGTTGTGGGGTTCTTACATGGCGACAGAACCTCGCCTACTTCTGGACCCAACCTCGGGTTCACTGGACAACACGGAATTTTGGTCTTGGGAATCACTGGACACCGTAAATCTACACATCGTGGCAAGTAATATATATGAGACACCCTCTAAGAAAATAGGGCTTAATCAATGAGCGTAATGTGTCGTCCCAGATCAGCCTGTATTCTTTCTGCCTAAACTGAATTTTGTTGAGTAGAGACTTTCTTTAAATGAAAATTCAATGAAAGAGGAAAGTGTCATCCCTGATTAGCACGTGTGACTGCACAGACTAATCTGGAACAACTCTAAGCACATGCATTAAGACCCATTTTCCCAAAGTGTACCTCAGATAAAGAATTTGTTTGTTTTAATAAATGATCACATTTTGTTTCAAAAGTTGTCATAATCTTGTTATCTGTTGCTGTTTTTTCTTCACAAAATTGAAATAAATGTGTAAATGTACAGAAGATGATGCGGAAGAAATATTTCTTGAATCTCACCTCTATATTTAAGTTTTCTTAAAAGTACATCATAACAACAAACTTTGCAGGAAAAAAAATCTCCATTTCCTTAAACTTAAAATCAGTTGCTGCTCCTAAAAAAATATAACAACTGTAAAACAAAACTCAAAAATTATATTTAAAAAAAAATCGATTACACACGGATAATCAAACATAATCTCTCTAAAAAAAATCTGAAAATCAAACAACAAATCACTCGGTCTAGTACACAAATCTCTCCAAAGGAAAAAATCTATAAAAAACCGAATCTCTCCAACTTGTACATAAAGCACTGAGCATCACATGCTGCTGTGTACCAACCTGTGCGTATCTGCAATTGAGCTTTGCTCCAGCAAAATGGGGCTTAATGCATGAGCGTAAGGTGTCTTCCCTGATTTGCCTGTGCAAACTTTACAGGCTAAACACTTTCCGCTTGTATGCAATTTTTGTTCAAAAGGTGATTGTTTTTTACTGAAAACTAAATTAAGGCGTTAAGTGTGGTCTCTGATTAGCCTGTGTTGATTGCACAGGCTAGTCTATGAGGACAATTACGCACATGCATTAAGCCTAATTTTACCAGAGCCTCACATTACCGCTATGTACCAACCTGTCTGTGTCTGTGCTGGTATCTGGGGATGTACCGCGCTTCTTCCCCTTAATGTGCTGCACCCCCAGCTGGTTGAGAAGTCTCTGGATCTCCTCGTGGTATTCACGGGGCTCATTGTTCTGTAGGGACCTGAACACACAGAAACATTTCATAATTTACCTTTGTTCTGGTTGTTATCAAGTATTGACTGTAATGCCTGAGTAATGAGTGTTAACTGTAATGCCTGAGTAATGAGTGTTAATGACGTTACCCACATATGAGGCGAACTCTGGGAAAACTGTGCTATACTTATAATGCATGTGCGTAAAGTTACACTTTAGCGCAAAACTAGATTTTCATTTGAATAGACTATCTTGAAAAGAGAAATTCCATGAAAGCTGAAAGTATCATCCTTAAAAGGACTGTGCAGTCCGCACAACTAATCTGGGATGACACGTTACACAAATGCATTAAGTCCAGTTTTCCCAGGATAAGGCTCAAAATGTTCATTGTTCTGGATGTTCTCAAAGTATTGCCTATGAAAACTTAATCACAAGAGTTAATGCATTAACCCACACTAAATGCAATCCCAAGCAAGGTATTGAGTTTCCCAGTTAAGCCTAAACAGAGCAGGACAGAACCCTGCAACCCCAATGCCCCCCCCCCCCACTGCCAATCTGACCCCTCCATGTCCATTTTTTTAACTGGATCATATTACACAGGAATTCATTTAATTAATTTTAATTCATTTTTTTAGTTTTATAAAATATATTAAATTTTCACTGAAGAACTTGTTTAAAAACTATTTTTACAATTAATATACATGTAATATGAAAAACATGTATATACAGTCGAAACCAGATGGCTCAAACTCGCTTGGCTCGAATTTCCGGTTGGCTCGAACTCTACACGAAGCACCAATTTTTTATTTCTATATATTCATATATTTTTTGTCAGATGGCTCGAACTCGCTTGGCTAGAATTATCAGATGGCTCGAACTGTTTCCACTGTCCCGGCCATAGTTTTCACACGTTCTTTTGTTCGGTCGGCTCGAACTCGCGTCAGGTTGCATAAAACGGTTAAGCGATTAGGACCTTTTGATTTAAGGCAAGCAATAATTGATGTCACACAGGTTGAAAACATGCCATCAACTCAATCGTTAATTGATTTGAGTAAAAAATGGCATTTTGTATAAAATCTGACTTTCTTGTAGACGCAGTATTATTATGGTTGAAACGGCTGACTCGCTTCTTGCTTAGCACTCTAGAGAAGGCACTGGTACCCAATCGGGGTGGATATCTAAAGCAGCACTACTAAAAGGGTCAGCTGTAGGATGTAAAGGGTCAAAGATAAAGTTGATCGTAAAAAGTTACACAGAAAAATATTAAGGCATTTCGGGCAATAGAAAGAGGCAAAAACAACAAAAAACGGAAATTGCCGTAGAATCAAGAATGCATGTTTTGTTTCTAAGTGTGCTTTTACAGGTACCTATATATGTGCTTCGTAAAACATGCTGATATAATTTACTATATGATATTTGTTTGATTCAATCTTTAACTGTTTTAGCAAATTGGTTAAAAAAATATTAAGGAGATATTTTCTTCTTGTTAATTCAAAAGTAGAAAGTAGTACGCAGTAGTACGGAGTTAAGGCAGTACGAATACTCTTTAACTGGAAGTGCACATGTATTGCAGACTTATGTTAGTAAATAGAAGTATATTATAAATTAGCTCGAATTCCGAATGGCTAGAACTATTGTTGTCGGTCTCGGCGAGTTTGAATCATCGGGTTTCGACTGTACATAAATGACACATTTTTTATTGAAAATATGTGTCCTCTCTTAAAAGTTCTTTTGACGCATTAGCAATAGTTGCAGGATTTGGTATATTTATTTTTAAGATTAGTCCACCACTTTCAAAGTGTAATGTTTCACAAATGAAGCAAAGTAATGTTCATTCACACATGACTCACACTTCACTTGCACTTCACTCGCACATCATTCACATTTCACTCACACATCACTCCCATCTAATCCACACTTGACTCACACTTGACTCACAAATCACTTGCACTTCACTAATACTTCACTCACATATCACTTACACTTTCAGTTTGCAGATCTGGTAGTAGATGCCGAGTTCACCAGAATTCTTCGTGTCCTTCTGAAGCTTGGAGGAGTCCATCAACTGGTTCCTTACCTGTCCACACAGTGATAATAAATTAACACTTTACTTCTCAGATAAACTCTTAGACCCATATGAGTCCTTTAGAAAATCCTATTAAATTAAAGAACTTTTTAGTACATTCAAGTTTTTATTAAAGGCTTCATTTCCAACCCTGAGGTACTGATGAGCAGCAAATGACAAAAACAATTATTTACAGGCTGTTCCCACCCTATGCTGGTTGCATTTAGCCATTTTCACTATGCTAATGAATGAAAACAAGAAACATCAAAGTAGCATAAAACCTAGACTCTATGAATGCCTTGATAGTTTTCGAGCAGAAAATATGCAGCTATTTTTAGTACCACTGACTGTGACTTTTCCCACCTCATGCAATCCCAAAAATTGAGTCAATGTCTAAATATATGACGTTTTATTACAGAAACTCTATTAGTTATCTTGTTATCATGTCCAGTCGTCGAAATTCGCACTAGTCCGACAGCAAAAAACTAGTATTTTTTCTTTCAGGCTTGTAGGAAATCCAATATTACAAGCCCGACATGCTTGTACAATTCATTAAACAGAAAACGAGTTCCACTTTCATTATCAATATTTGTAAACAAAGTTTTGAGCCGCTTAAATCAACAGCCGCATATGTTTTAACAAACTGCGCACACGTTCTGGGCAATCAGCCGATAAATGGATTACTGCGCATAAAGAGCATGGTTTTGTGGTTCCCAGATTACTATTATGTATAAATGTTTTGTGTTGCATTTGGGACACAGAGAGTAATGGACAAATAGTTGTCATTCAAGTACGTCGTTGAGGAATGCGAATCTGAGGTAACCGTGATTGACGCATTTGTCAACTGGCTTTTTGTAGAAGACCTGGCACTTAATTGCTTATATATTTTCTGGTGGTTCAGGTTTGCTCCCTCTTTCACATGGATATATGGGATACATTTCTGCTAATTTTTTACCTAAACTTGATGTATATATTTATAATTGTGATTTTATTGAAATCTGTGTGTGAAATAAATTTCTTCTTATTTCAGGATTCGAAAGAGGCTGGCTCAGATGACGAGGAAGCTAACTTGGATGAGGATGAAATTAATAAGAGATTTGTATTGTATTCTAAAGATTGAATAAATGAATGCTTCTTCTGATTTTTTATGTTATGTTTATCTGCATTTTAACAAAAATGTTTGCGCTAGTAAAATCTGACTCGGGCTTGTTCAAATTCCCATAGTATTAGCCCGACTTGCTTGTAGATTTAAATCTGAATTTCAATGACTGCATGTCTAATGATCACTTGTCTCACGACCAACAACATACCCCTAAATGTTGTTGTAACTAAATTTCTCATACAATTTGTTTCTGTTGATTCATGAATTGATGGTGAATAATTAATAAAATAAGAAATTAAGCTTTGCTCCGGGTAAACAGAGCTTAATGCATGTGCTCCAATTGTTGTCCTAAAAAGCCTGTGCACAGGCTAATCTGGAACACTTTTTGTACATGCATTATGTCCAGTTTTCTGACAGAACTCGGTTATTCTTACAATGAGTCCAAAGACTTGCTTATACAGCTGGGGAACATTCTGGCGTATGAAGGTGGCTGCAGATGTGGCGATGGTGGAAGCGTCTGACTTCTTGCCAGCATCAAGGTTACACTCGATCAGAGCACTGCAACATGATAGGTTACACACTTTCAGAGCACTGCAATATGACAGGTTACACTCTTTCAGAGCACTGCAACATGATAGGTTACACGCTTTCAGAACGCTGCAATATGACAGGTTACACTCTTTCAGAGCACTGCAACATGGCAGGTTACCATATATTGGAGTACTGCAACATGACAGGTTACACTCTATCAGAGCATTGCATCATAACAGGTTACACTATTAGAGCACTGCATCATTGCAGGTTACACTCTATCAGACCACTGCAACATGACAGGTTACACTCTATCAGATCACTGCAACATGGCAGTTTACACTTTATCAAAGCACTGCAACATGAAAGGTTGCATTCTATCAGAGCACTGTAACTTAAAAGGTTACATTATCAGAGCACTTCAACATAAAAGGTTACACACTATCAGAGCATTGCAACATGAATGGCTACACTATCAGAGAACTGCTATATGAAAGGTTACAATCTATCAGTGCACTTCAACATAAAAGAATACACTCTATAAGAGCTATGCAACATGGCAGGTTACACTCTATCAAAGCACTGCAACATGAAAGGTTACATTATCAGAGCACTGCAACATGCAATGTTACACTCATGACAGAAAATATAATATGAGACATGCTCTTTAAAAAGGGTCTTAATGCATGTGGGTAAAGAGTTGTCCAGGATTAGCCTGTGCAGTCATCACAGGCTAATCAGGGATGACACTTCCTGCATATACTTGATTTTTGTTAAGAAGTAACTTTCATTTAACAAAACATTTGATAAAAGTGGGAAGTGTCGTTCCTGATTAGCCTTGGCAGACCTGCAAACAGGCTCGGACCACACTGTATGAACATGAATTAAGCCCAATTTTCCCAGAAAGTGGCTCAATATCAAAAATCAAATACGATGAAATCGAAACTACCATATTAAAACCACATAAATACTTAAAATCAAGAAATATTCTGTACTATGTTTCGTAAAATAAAGTTTACCAATTAAAAATAAGTGTTCCCTATAGCAGTAGCCAAAATTTGAATGCTAGATGAGGTCTGGTAACAAAGATTTAACGAGATGCAAAATGCTCATTTTTATTTTTTGTGTGACAGTATATTCCATGTGAATTTCGAATTTCCTGCGATGATTTCCGAAAATTTACAAGCGAATACAAGATTGGCATCAGGCAGCTCATGCGAACTACGTCATGCTTCCAACCCTTCCCAAAGCCAACTTTGCTGATATCCCTGTTACTCACATCATCAGCTGAGCCCTCCACTCAAAATCCTTATCGTCAATCTCGTCGAGTGCTTTCACTACTGCGTGCAGGCTGCGGGCCAGGTACTGCTTGAAGTTTGTCTTGAGGAATGGCCGACAGAACTGCCAGTAGATTACTGAGGCGTTGTACACAAGGAAATGGTATCTGTAATAAACATTTGTTGCCAAAAATATTGTGTGTTTTATTTTTTATGACTTTTCGTGGAAACGTGAGTTTGTGGATTCCTGATTTTGGAAAAAAAAAAATTTTAAACAATAGGACAAAACATTTTTGTTTGACATTACTGCCTCATTAGAAAATACTTGTGTTTGAAATCTCATGTTTTTAAACTTTCATTAAAGATTCCATTGACAAACATTACTTTTAATAATATAATAATTTTATAATATAATATATGATAATTAAAAGTGGACTACGTACAGAGAAAGGTGAAAGTGAAAGGTTATGGACCCTTTCTTCATAATAGTCAGTTCTCTTGATAAATTTTATTCATTGACTGGCATGAAAATCAAACTTGGAAATTTTGCTTGATTTCTTGACACAGTTGAAAACAAAGCATTTATCTTTAAAAAAATGAGCCACTGGGAAAGTTGGGTTTAATGCATGTGCAGTACCCGTGGTCTAATCAGGGTCGCCACTTTCACTTTTTATGGAATTTCTTGTTTAAAAAAAGTCTCTTGTGACCAAAAATCAAGTCTATGCAAATTGTCACACTGATTAGACTGCACAGGCTAACTTTAGCCACATGCATTAAACCAAGATTTCTCAGATAAAAGCTTAAATATTAAGAATGAATATATACAGTACACGTACCTAGTATTTTCCTTAGCAAACGATATAGCCTTCAGCAAGTAGACGACAGCCTTTTCAAGCTGTTCTGGGATGGTAGCAGTTGGCGCCAGTATTTGGGCCTGACACAGGTACGCCCGACACAGGAACTGGTTAGACGGAGGAGGTTTCATGAAGTACATCTTTAAACATTCACGTGTGACCTCTATCATGCCATTCTGGAAATTGTCAGAGGAAATAAGTTAAGTGCAAAGGTAAATGAGCCGCGCTCATACAAAATGTGGCTCTGATGTCCGCATAGGCTAATCAGGGACAACACTTTCCGCTAAAACTTGATTTTCAGATGAACATTGAAAGGGAGGTAATCAGCTGAAAAGAGGAAAAATCACACCTCTGGACTTGCTTTAAGCAAAATGAACAATAAAAGCGGTAAGTGTTGTCCCTGTTTAGCCCGTGTGGACTACACTTTACACCTTCATTAATGCAATTGTAAGACTACACTTAATGGATAATCATGCAATTCTTAACATTTATTTCACCTACCAATGAAACTTGTTGTGCTGATACTATAATGTGCTTTTAATTCTTAAATGCAGTAACAAATCATAATTGGAAAAATATTATAAGTAACTATGTTTGACTAATTCTTGAATTGTTAGATTATCTTCAAAACTTTATTAACTCTTGTTACATTAACAGATACATGTACAGAGTACAAATAACAATATGATACTTGAATAAATGGGATAATTTTAGGAAACCAGCTTTATGCTATAAACATTTAGCATCAAACTAAATGAACAAACAGAATGCAATTTTTGTCCTACGATCAAACAAAAGGCTAGAGTAATATATGAAAATATGAGCACAACGCTCGTTCAGTGAGTATTAAGCTTGGCCAAGATATAAATTCCTCTGCTTGATTGTGACACTCCAGTGAAAGGTGACCGTCATGCCCTTCAGCCCAAACTATGTGAGCTTCGTTCTGAGAAATTTGGGCTTAATGCATAAAGTGTCATCCCAGATAAGCCCTTGCAGTCAGGATTATCAGAGACAATAATTTACATTTATGGTATTTTATAGTTTAGGCAGGATTAGCCTGCACAGGTTAATCTGGGATGACATTTCAAACACATGAATTAAGCCCCATTTCCCACAGAGAGGTGTATATTAGAATAAGACAATAACTAAAACATAAAATAATACAAACCTGAAAGGCAATCTCCGCACAGAGAACATACAAATCAGGACTGAAAGCATCTGGCCCATCCACTGAAGGCTTCGTTTCTGCAACATTTCGCAGTAGACCGTATGCTTGAAGCAATGCAGGATTCTTGTCTTGACCTGTAAGAAATGGTGGCACTAGAGCTGATATTGTAGTGGGCAACCAACTGCCAGGTTAGCTTCTGCTGGTAGAGCACCATGCTTGTGTTCCAGCTGTAGTGGTACACTTTTCCTCTCAGGGTTGCTTCAAAATTGTTGCCAAAAATGGTGCAATATTTGTGTAACTGTTCTAGAACTCTTTACCAATACTTCATGTTTGTTTGGATTTGTGTAAATATTTAACAGCCTTTTGTAACTGTCAAAAAATAGCAGCTAGTTAAGAATTTAAACCGGTAATGAACTTCATGTAATATGGCCATATCTCGTACATTTCAGTCACCCCAACAGACTCGTGAGAATGTGCTTAAAAATACAATAATTTTAATAAAATCAGAAAATATACAGGTTCAATTACAATCACATTAGACATATTTCCTCTGTGGTGTAAGTGTTAAACATATACTTTTACATTGAGAGGTTCCAGACTCAATTCACACAGTGGGAAAGCTTTTGTAATCAACTTTTTTTCTGTTGAAGTATTTCAGAATATTCCGAATAATACAGTGTCAATTAATACATTAAATTACATTTAAAATGTCAAAAAAGTGTGAACAAAACCATTTATTTTTCTAGTCCATATCTTCTAATTCTAAAACATTATAGAAAAAGGTATTTTAAATTCCCCTTGATCTGTGTACCCTAGGTACCATGTAAACATATTAAACATATTGTTTTTCCCGAAATCAGTACATTATGAACTATCCATATTTTTTAATATTTAAACATATGTTTTCATAATAGAACTTAATAATTCTAAATGGAGACTATTTAATTCTGAAAATCAAAGCTTAAGCAATGTGAACAAGCAAATTTCGTTGAATTGATATCCCCCGCCAATATACTTGTGGACACAAAAGTTTTCTGGACTGATGGACAACTCCAACGTGCATCATCCTATTATCCATATATATATACTCATACCGATACACAAAAAAAGCATTTTTTCAAGATACAAAGAGCCATAACTCTGTTATTATCCGATGGTGTAAAATGCTATTTGGCGTGCATCATCCTCTTATCAATATATATACTCATACCAAGTTTCAATGAAATTCGCCAAAGCATTTCCAAGACATAGCTCCGGACACAAAAAAGCATTTTTTCAAGATACAAAGGGCCATAACTCCGTTATTAACAGATGCTGTACAATGTTATTTGGCTTGCATCATCCTCTTATCAATATATATACTCATACCAAGTTTCAATGAAATTTGCAAAAGCACTTCCAAGATATGGCTCCTGACACAAAAGTGCAGAACGGACGGAAAGACGGATGAACAACGCCAAAACAATATCCCCCCGCCTATAGCGGGGGATAATAACTTTGGACTCAAGTGCTTTAATTTATGAATGATGGACTACATGTTATTACTCTAAATTACTTATTTTTGGACATTGCCGTGCCCCCCCCCCCCTCTGGGTACGGGCCTGAGTAACACCATTTTACATTTATTTCCACAAATTTCTCTCTGCAATGACATAATCATTATGTCGGATGTTGTGCAGACAAACAACCATATAAGACTTATTAATGTTTGAGTAAAAGTAACAAAAAGTCCTCAAACACAATGGGATTGAAACCATGCCAAACAATTTAAAGGCAGACACTCTATGTGGCATTGTAAAAGAGAGCTAGTATAGCAAGGTAGTATAAACGCTCAGCCTCCTTATACATCACCCTAATACATTCCAATACTGAACGGAACCCCTCTGTAAGGCACCATCATACAGGATGTGGGTACAATTGGATGCACAGAGTTCAAATAAGTTGGTTTTAAAGCAAATTCAGACCAAATGTGTCTGTATAATGGCTCCGTGACAAATCCTCCCTTGGCGAACACAGGGGTTCAGTTTTCTTAACTTAAATTTATATTTCCAATTCCAAGATGCGCATTATGTTGACGAAATTTCACAGGTTCGATCTTTAAGAGAAGTAAGTCAATGGTACGTTTTGTATCACGCCGAGCCATAAACTTTATGGGAAGAAGAAGAAGATTCAAACCTATTCAAAGTTATTGAACTAATTTTGTACCTTGTCGGTTACGAACATATAAGGTACGAATAGACATACATCAGCCTTCTGACGAAGTGTCTGTGCGTTTGACATAAACATACCGCTGGTTTTTTCGGCGGAAATCAATAAGGATCTTATACTCGTATCCATGTTGTTTTCTTAATCTTGAACGTTTGTTTCACGCACTCAAACGCTGAGAATATTATGAAGCACTTGCTAAAGACGCCATTTTGTTTGGATTGCTTACAGTATTCAAATTTTAGTCCTCCGCAAAAAAATAGTGCAAAGAATATATCACTTTTTATTGTGACTTGTGAAATATTTTTCAATATTAGGAATATAAAATAGTCGGCCGAACTTTCAAAACAATATTTTATGAAAATTTACTGGCTAGCTATATGATATTTGTTCATTAGCGTTTGCAGATAGTCCATAGAAACGCATGTATATAAAGGTTGCAAATAACTAATTGACCTTATCGCAACATCCGGGCACTTGCGTCAGTTAGAGTTACACGCCCCTTGACGACGGTGAAAACAAAAGCGCTGTCGCCATTTTATTTGCATTGAAATATTTAACACTGCTCGCAATTTTCTTAAGTTAAGGCACATCTTCGCGACCATTTTTTAGAATAAAATACCCAGAAATAGAAATTCTTTCATAATAAAATTTAATTTAATGAACGAACACAAATAAGGATGAAAACAAACAACCAATTAATTTTAAATATATGCAACATATAGTAGCTGATTTGAACCTCTATATTTGTTACCTTATAACCTTGTTACGTATTAAATAAATTCTCATGATAAATGTTATTGTTTTTTTTTAATTCACACCAATTTCGACACTTTTTGTTTCCGCATGTTAGGTATTTGAATGCCCCTTTCTTCATCACAAACCGATTATCTCGTTATGATCGGATACTGTCCAGACAAAGAAAACACGGTGTCATAAAGCCAGCTGGGGACCTATACTTGGGACTCTGCATAAACCACATGTGGTCATTAAACACAATTTATGATACCTCTATGTCATCTCTTGTCATACTGAGCAGTCATTTAAGCCAAATTTTTAATGCCGAAATAATTTAATATACAGTTGCTTTATAAAACACGTTGACACCTTAAATAAACATTTAATTAAATTAAATGCAATATTTTTCATTTGATTGTTTGCATCAGTCTTAAAATCGTGTAAGCTTTTGTATTCTGGTGTTTAATTGCCCCTTTGTTTTGCATAATCCAATTATCTCGTTTTGATCAAATATTGTCCAAACTTAACTGACAAAAAGGTTTCATAAAACACACTGGGTGGTTCAGACAGTGTCATTTAACACGATAGATGCCACCATGTCTCCTCTTTCTGGTAGTATTAAGCAGTCATTTGGATGAATAATTAACGCCGATGTACTTAACAGTTGCTTAAATTAGATATGTGACATATGGTCAAATATAAAGTCATGTCCAATTTAGATAATCAGAAATTTACACCGTAAAGATACTAGCCCGATTAATTTATTAAAGTATTTAATAATTATAAAATTTACGTAAAAAAACAAGTAACGTATTTAGCGTGTATCAGTTAATTAAAAAGACGTCATTCCGTATTAAGATTTAATGTTACGACAATAAACGATCGACATCATGAAAAAGAAATTACGTTTGACAGCAACGGGGGTAAATAATGTTTGAAAAACAAATATTTATACAGATATATGTGTGTTAATTTTAATATTTGTCACTCGTTCTCATTACAATGAACACAACTAAGGCTTTCAGTAAGTCATGTACCAGATGTCCCTACGTATTTTACAGCTTCACATTAGCATGATAAATTGACTTAGTAGAAATATAATTATAATGTTCGAAGATGAATGAACCCTGAAAAGAACGACAATACTCGTTACATCAACATCTACCAGGATACTCCCATTATTACAGAATTAACAAATTTACACGGTGTCTCAGTGAGAAAGTTAATCATGAATGTCGCCGTACTCGATCATCGGCCACTTGGTCGGGTCATTTTTCCAACATTCAGCTTGCAATTTGTACGGACATTCATTAAGTCCAATTAGTTTTATTTTCTGATCATATCGGGCTTTCGAAGTGCAATCTAACCCTTCATAATAGTCAAAAGACATTTTAAACACCAATTCCAGGACATTTTATTACCTATCGACTTCCCAATAGGAATGCAATTGACGAAATATCAGCAGAGGTGCTCAATCCGCGTAGTAAATCGTACCGTATCTAGGGCGTTGTTTTCACCGTCGCTAAGGGACTGCCCCTTTTGTGACGTCATCGCGATAAGGTCAATTGATGGTGATTGCAGTTGAATATGCAATCGTGATACATCGGCTATCTCGGATTCCTCCGTAAGATAGGAATATAATGTACGCATATGTCATAAATTTTGCTTATTCCAGGTTGGCACACAGGTGGTTAGCGTGTGGCTATGATATTAATTAGTGAAAACCTCATTTTGAATGATAAATAATCATATTATAACGAAAAATTAACTTTTCTGAAAAAAAATATTTCACTATCAAATATATATATAACAAGGTATGCAACTCAAAATCAGCCCAAAACGGGGTGCATCGCTTTGAACAGCCATATCTTTATCAATTTTGCAGCGATTTTCACGATTTCGGTCTTATTCAACGCAGAAATGAATTTCCTTTCTGGAAATGTATATGTCTTGCAATATTTTTACAAATGCTGGGTCAACTTTTAAGAAATAACACGATACACAACACGCATGACCCAGTTGACAGTGATCATGCTGTCTTTAAGACTGAAATCTTCACGGAGTAAAGGGCAACTTCCCTATAAAGTTCATGTAGTTCGATACCATAATTCAATAAAACGTATGAAAAAACATTATTACTGTTCTTGTCGTTACATTCTGCATCAAGACTAACTGTCCAGCGCCGTTTGAAACCTTTGTTTACATACATTTCAACTAACTGACATTTTAAACATACGAGTGATTTCATTGGTCCAATGCGGAGGTGTGTCTTTACAACTGGAGATTTCATTCATAAAGAATACATGATCACTGTCAACTGGGTCATGCGTGTTGTGTATCGTGTTATTTCTTAAAAGTTGACCCAGCATTTGTAAAAATATTGCAAGACATATACATTTCCAGAAAGGAAATTCATTTCTGCGTTGAATAAGACCGAAATCGTGAAAATCGCTGCAAAATTGATAAAGATATGGCTGTTCAAAGCGATGCACCCCGTTTTGGGCTGATTTTGAGTTGCATACCTTGTTATATATATATTTGATAGTGAAATATTTTTTTTCAGAAAAGTTAATTTTTCGTTATAATATGATTATTTATCATTCAAAATGATGTTTTCACTAATTAATAGCATAGCCACACGCTAACCACCTGTGGGTTGGCAGTCCTCTTCTGAATGTCGTCAATTACGTTGAGCGCACGTGGATCCGGGGATCAATGTGGAAGCCGGAGAACTGGAGCGTCTATAGACAAACAGTTAGGACTAACAACGATGTTGAAGGTATGCTTTTATTCAAAGAACAATTTATGTTATTCTTTATTTTTTCATTTTACGTAACGTAATAAACAACATCGTTTACAGCATTTTTATTTCGCCTAACATAATAAACAACAGTGTTCACAAACTTTGCTCAATAAATAAACATTATTTCAGGGTGGCATCGAAGAATCAATACGCGAGCCGGGCGTGCTTACCTTGGATTCTACATGCTTGTCCCCCTTTCCCTTTTATATGTAATATTAATGTTTGGTGTAATATTGTTTGCAAATAAATTTGTGTTGCGTAAAGGTAAGTATATTATTATACCGTTTATTGAGTAGAGTTGTATTTGATTATATATTTTTGTTTTATATGTAAATATTTATGTTTGGTGTAATATGTAAGGATATTATTATACCGTTTATTGAGTAGAGTTGTATGTTAATGTATTGTGTAATATTGTGTTGTATGTGAATAAATGGATTTTTGTGAATCATTAACAACATTGTGTTATGTAATTTAATTGCAACATTTTAAATACTTCAATTTATCTAAATGTATTTAATTTAACAACAAAAAACATGTTGTTTTAACTGAAAAGAAAGGTGTCAATCAAAGGTGCTAAAGATTCCCGGTATTATTCACACCTATATATTACCATTGTGACGAACCCTTTACCCGTTTTCTACAGTAAATTCAGTGTGACGAAACTGCAGTGTGACGAAACCTCCGTAAACCACAAATTGTATTGTATTAGTTTCGAACGACACTTTCCGTTTTTATGATACTTTTCATTTAAAGAAAGTCTCATTTTAGCGAAAATCCAGTTCGGGTGTTAAGTGTCGGCCCTGATTAGCCTGTGCGGAATGCATAGGCTAATCAGGAATGGCACTTATTGCACATGAATAAAATCCCTTTTCACAGAGCGCAGCTCATATGCTTGTGGGGCATTTCCACATGAACATGACTATATAGCAATAATCTGATGATTTAACAACTACCCAATCGATTAAAGTTAAGTTTTTGTTCTCCATCTCATAAACAAATCAAACCGCAAGCGGCTTTGAAAGTCTTTTGGAAAGATAGAGGGAAGTTTCTTCTGAAGTAAATGTTAAAGGAACAGTTGACCGAATGAAAATTTAAAAGGCTATCAAAAAGAAAAGTTTTCATTAATAAAGAATAACAGTTACCGTAATTACTTTATGTTTTCGGACACTTAAAAATAATATTTTTTTTTTCGTGTCCAAAAACTTAGATACGAAAAATATTCACAAAATACAGGTGTCCGAAAACTTAAAGTCGAAAATTGAAGTGTTCGAAAATATCGTCCATTGTATCAACGACTACCGGTAATAGAACGTGCCTGTAAAATACCATGCCGTATAGTATAAATAACATTTATATATGTTTGCAGTGCAATTTAAATTATTTTAAGCACGTGCTTAATTTATTTTACAGAAAGTTACTATAAGGTTGTACTTTGACCAACGAGTTCAAAGATGAGCATGTGATGTACCGATACTCGCTAGTATGAACCTGTAACTAACGCAATAAAAAAAGCTATGAATTCTTTGTGTGTTAATTTCCGATAGTTGTTGTCTATTGAAATTATATGGAACAAAAATATATACACGGTAAAATTAAACATGCTGCTTCCTTAATACGGCATCAATTCAAATGCTATCGGGCGAAACCATTCTTTAAAAGCAGTTCACAAGGTTATTTACAAAATAACGCAAATGTAATGGTCCGTTGCCCTCAGGCATGCACCTGCCTGGTTTTATGATGTTAATCTGGTTGTAAAAACCCCATGATCAAAGTGTCATAAGATATCAAAAACACGACCGAAATTTGGTAAAATAGCGCTGTAAAATATACTGTCCGAAAACTTAGAGACATTAATTATGGACGAAAACTCGTGTGATCGAAAATTAAGAGTCACGAAAAATAATTATTTTTGCTAAAAACGGGAGTGTCCGAAAACATAGAGTAATTACGGTAAGTTGGAAATACTCTTTTCCGACCGGACGTTTATTTCAAGTAATCTTTTAATAAAATGTATTCCGAAAATTATTTGAAAAAATGTTGAACGATTGTGTTTATAATTTTACGAATTGAGTGTTGTTTAATGAACTGCATTTAACGGACATAATAAAATAAACATTATAGACCATGCAGTTGAATGTTATTGTTTATATTCGGGATTTTCAGCGCATGCGCACTCACTGGTTGGCAAAAACACTGGTTACAGTAACGTAAAACATGTATAAAGGGCTCTTGTTAAGTCAATAAATTGGTAATAATTATATATAAGACCGAAATACACATTAAAACTAATAAAATATAGTGCAAATATATCATATTTAGTACCAAATAGATGTATATTTACAAATCAAATTTCCTCGTCATAAAAATACGTAGTAGTTATAAGCATAGAGTCCCGGCATAGAGTAAACGTGATCGGAAGACTAAATACTGACAATTCCACAAAACAAAACAATAAATTAGCCGTATTCTTTCTGATAGTAAGACTTAAATAAATTATATTTCAACAATAATAAAAATGTATTAATTTCATTATTATTGTAAGTGGTGTGGATAGTGCTATTTTTCATTAGCGATCGATAGTGTCAGAGGTGCATTTAATCAATTACAAAACAAAGCCCTAAAAAGCGTAACACATAACAATTTTTTAAAATGTTGTGGTGATTTTCATTTACAATAAATGACAATATTAATACAATTTAGCGGAAAAACCCTGCATATTATGCAAATTGAACTGTCTTTGTATGTAACTATATTGAAATCTCTACTAGTAATATGGAGTGCTAAAAATATAGCATTTTATGATAAATGCATATATTTAATTTATTTAACGCAATTATGTTTTATCCTATTGTGATTGCTTTTGTTCATGATGGTGTTTCTTACACTGCAGTTATGTACAATCTTCACATGGTGCACGTAATAGCTGAGTATACTTTTGCCGGTACCCGTTAAATACCTTACATGCGTAGCAATAAAATTGCACAATATTTTAAATGTATAGTTATTCAACAATGTATTATCATGATTAAAATGCCTAAAATATAAATAGTTCATGTCAATCCATTTCCCATAAATGTCTTTATTTTTGTTTAATGTTAAAATATTTTATTGAAGCAACTGTTCAGTATTTAAGCTTTAAAATTTGGCTTAAATGACTGCTCAATATGCCAAGAGATGACATGGAGGTATCGTAACTTGTGTTTAATGACCAGACACTCGTCTGCCACATGTGGTCTAGTCAGGGACCCAAGTTTAGGTCCCTGGGTTTACTTTATGACACCGTGTTTTCTTTGTAATTGTCTGGATAGTATCCGATCATAACGAGATAATCGGTTTGTGATGAACAGAAGTGCAATTAAACACCGGGATATAAAAGCTGCCAAAAACTATTCTAAATTTTCCACTCAAGAGATCATAGAAACAACAATATTATCGTATGTGATTTTAACCTTAAGCACCCCTGCTGGATCCCCGAGGGCGATCCACGATGCGACGATAATGCGGAAAACCTATAAAAACTAATGAATAACACCAGCCTCAATTTCTTAAACGACGGACAAGTCACAAGACTGTCCGACCGCGCCGATCAACTCGACAGCGCTATTGACCTCGCACTTACGTCAGATAACCTTCAGGCAATAAGCGATTTCAATGTAATTGACAATTCGTTTGGTAGTGACCATCTCCCTATCGCAGTAAATATAAAACTAAGAATAGAACACTCCCTTCCGTCAATGCAGCATAAGTGAAAAATCCACAAGGCTTCACATGAACAATGGAATAACTTTAAAGCTCAATGCGATAATGAATTTATCCCTAACCAAGATACTACAGACTCTAACACCCACTTCCAATCCTATTTAACTAAACTTAAAACAGCGCTAGACAACTCAATCCCTGTAGCTAACAAGAAACCTAAAAAGATCAAACGTTCTGTACCCTGGTGAAATCAAGAATGCGAAGCAGCCATTAAAAATCGCGAAAATGTAGGAAAAATTGCATCAAAACCAAAACAGGCCCTAAATACGAAAAAATTAAAGAAGTGCGCGCAATGGTAAGACAAGTAATTAAAAAAGCGAAATTAGATAACTGAATGACTTCTGCAACAATCTCTCGTACAAAACCACTAGCAAGGAACTTTGGGATCAGGTGCATCGAATGCAGGGCAGACCGCCCCCCATAACTCCTATATTCCGTATAAATGGAGAAGTTCTAGTAACCAACGCCGATAAAGCTACAGCCCTAGTGGATCACTACCAAGCTGTAAGCAGCGACGAGGGCTACTCTCAATCATTCATAGCGCGTAAACTTAAAATGAAAACTGAATTCTCTGCCTGGCTTAAAACTCATAAAAAAGACAAAACTCATTAATATAATGCCCCGTTCAGCCTTTTTGAACTAGAAACAGCCCTCCTTACATGTTAAAACGGCGCACCAGGCGATGATAACATCCACTATTAAATTCTCAAGCAACTGCCTCTCTCCGCCAAACAGGATCTGCTTGCTTTGTACATGTACAACAAATCATGGGCTGAAGGTACTCTGCCTGACGAATGGCATGAGGCGACAATTATTCCAATCCTCAAACCCAATAAACCTAAAGAAATCCCAGCCTCATATCGACCTATATCCTTAACCTCTACATTCACTAAATTAATGCAAAAATGATTAAACCACGTCTCTGCGCATACCTCGGAAAGCATAATAAGATTTCGAAATCTCAATCAGGGTGTAGAGCCCACCACTCATGCGAGGATCATTTAGTGCGCATTGAAGCCGACATTAAAAGAGCTCAAACCCTCGGCCAATCGGTGGCTGCCGTATTCCTAGACCTCACGACAGCGTTCGATAAATTATGGAACGAAAACGCGATCCAATGCTACATAATTTGGAATACAGGGCACTATGCTCAAATGGCTTGCAGCCTTCCTCACAACGCGTAAAATAAAAGTAAGAATGCAGGAAGCGACCTTCGAAACGGCCAACACCATAAACGGCTGCCCTCAAGGAAGTGTTCTCTCACCCATACTATTTTCAGCCACAATGAACACTGAACAACTAGATAGTACAATTAAAGACCATCATGCTCAAAATAACATCGATCTAATTAACCTCTCCCTTTTCGTAGATGACAGTACTATTTGGACCACCGCGAAATCTCCTTAACTAGCAATTGCCAAAATTCAAAAAGCCTTAACTGCTATAGAAACTTGGAGTTCAACATACGGTTTGCAAATTAATCCTGCAAAAACCCAAGCTATTGTTTTTTTTTCAAACGGCGCATCCAAAACGACATCTTACAAAATTGCAGACCTTCCCCAATTAACTCTATGTGGCACTCCGCTGCCGTATCTCGACAAAATTACTTTCATAGGGATGACATTTGACAAATACTTAAAGGGGCCTTTTCACAGATTTTGGCATATTTTGAAGTTTGTCATTAAATGCTTTATATTGATAAATGTAAACATTGGATCTTAAAAGCTGCACTTCAAGAATAAAATATAAAAAAAATAAGAAAAACCTCAGCAGGGCTCGAACCAGTGACCCCTGGAGTCCTGGAGTAAAAACGAATTAGACCACTCGGCCATCCTGCCAAGTATATATGACAGACGTATTTTATACTATATATAATCAATCTTCGTAGTTTCACAAAATTAAACGACAAAAACAGAACTCTCCAAATTATTCAATCGTTTCGCGTTGCAACGCTTTATAATTTTCAGGTTTTTAAATCGTCAAAAGATGCACATAATGGATATTATAGAGCATGGTAAATGTTCATTTTTACTGTTTCCTCACAAATATCATAACTAAAACGAAAATTTGCGAATCTGATACAACTTTTTCAATTTGTCTAAAGGACCCTTTAAACTAAGCAATAGTACTATAGCACTTCGCATTAATGAGACGATACCGAAGAACTAGTATTAATGAATACGACTATACATTTCTCTATCCCTGACAAATTATACTGCACATCGTATACCCGAAACAATAGCCGTTAGACTACATACTTATGATAAATTAGTTTTAAATCACCAATTAGCTTGGAAATGAACAAAAATATATACAAAAAGACTAAATTGGAGCCTTTTAACGATTTACAATTACCTCCCCTGCAATAGAAAATATATAAGGAATCTCGCATTACTACGAACGATCGAAATACCAACATTTAAATTAATTCAATTCTTTGCCCATGCTACGCGACAAACAAAAAACAAGCTGAACACGTTACATACAACTTATTAAAGATAATTAGATTCATTACCCATACTCCTGAAACGCCGACTTATAAAGTGCGATAAACCGCCTTTAAGCACTTGGCACATTAACAAATATGAACATTGCACACCTAACTCCTTACGTGAACCGACGTCTTTAATCGCGAAATTAATACCCGCTAATGACTACCGCCAGAAACACTAATCAGCTCACTTCGATAAAAAAAATAAATACTCTAGATTCATTGTGTCCTAACTAAACTAGCAAATAACCCGAAAATCCATGCGAATTCATTATTAAATGTAACAACGACATTACATAGCGCCTCAGCAGTGCGTGAGCGCCATGATGAATGTAATAGTTGCTTAGCCTATACCGTTATCCCTTTTTTGTTTCAGAGTTTATTTACAGGTCCTACTGGCCTCTTCACGAGGTTATTGTAGCCCGACCTGCCTCTGTGACCTTTCAGGGGAAAAAGATTAATTTAGAGCCAAAGTAGGTCAAATTTACCCCGGCTTCCCGGGTATTCGCCAAAGAAATAATTTAGATCCAAATAGACCTGTGCACGGTGGCCAATGAGACCTTAATGTGCACTGGTAGACAATAGACAATCTCAAAGACAAAATTCTGTCTGGACGCAGCTCCCAAGGGTCTGCAGCTCGCCGCTCTGCCTTTATGGCCACGCTCGAAGTCACCGGCCGTCGTCTTCATCCCCGAGACGGTTTCCCCAGCACGTTGAGCGTACTGAGTACCGCCGTCCCGAGGTCTCTCTATAGGGCCACCCCCTCGATGTTCTTGGGGCTGCTCCGAGCCCCCCCCCCCCCCGGGAGGAGCAGCCCATGGTCCGTCCCGTATGTCTCCCACACTGGTGGTCTCGCTGTCCCACTGTTTCGTCCCCCTACAGACGGGACCTCTGGCAGGGCCGGGCCAGTGATCTCTCGACGATAAACTGCGGGTGACAAGTCCGCTGCATCTTGGACAAGACAGCAATCCCAGCAGCGTGGAAGACGTCCGGCTCGAGGGTGACGCAGAGCCACCCGCAGAAGTTCCCCTCTATAAGGAAATATGCACAGGTGAGAAGATCTTCTGCGGGCGACTCTCGCCTCGGTCGAGACGCGCACGCTCCAGCTGCTGACCGAGATACCGTTATCCCTTTTTTTTGTTTCAGAGTTTATTTACAGGTCCTACTGGCCTCTTCACGAGGTTATTGTAGCCCGACCTGCTCCTGTGACCCCTCTACACTTCTAAGGTATTATATGAACACCATATATCCGTCCCAATATCCATGCGACTACATACTGATAATAACTTATTTTTAAGTCACCATTAGCCTGAAAATTAACATTAATAGCTACACAAAAGACCAATTTAGAGACTTTAATATATAAAAATTACCTCCCCTGCAATAGAAAATGAATAAGGAGACTCGCATTCTACGAACGATCGAAATTGCAATATATCTTTCTCCGAAAAAAAATCTAACGGAATTCATCGTACATTCAGCTGTATATCCACATGTAACTAATGAAATAAAAGGAATAAAAAGGCATCCCCAATAATCTCGCGTTCTCAGGTCGGACCTCAAAGACCTCGTGTAGAGGCCGGTAGGACCTGTAAATAAACTCTGATTTAAAAAAAATCTCGCGTTCTACGTCAACAAATTACCTCCCTTAAGCCCATCGGAATATCAAAAATACGCATATAAACAAACGCTCCTTGCGCAAGTGATAATAAAACGCGTGCCCATGCCACTCGTCCTCAAACTACTTACTAAATTTAGTTCAAAATATTTACAATCATCGCGACTAATTCCAACCGCAGTAAATGAGACATATAATAATATAACACGTAACCTGTCTACCGAACCCGATCCATGGACTATAGCCGTGGGGGGTTCCTCCATGCAGATCACGGATGACGGGTCCCACCCGGCGAGCGCCATGGGGCCACTCGTCCGGGCCCTGCTCGGACGGGGCCCTCTCACGGCCCGTGTTTAGCAATGATATGAAAACCGACCTTTAGTTACTCCATCACAGGACATAGCCGACGGACCACAGCGGCGATCGCCATGGGGCCCCTTGGTCTGTGCCCTGTTGGGACGCCATGGACGGGAACGGGCAGCCATGTTGCTAATACTAATACACAGTAGAACAACAACAACACTCTTTGCTAAAACAACGGAAGGGAACACGCTCCAAAATATATCTGACACCCAACCACTGCACCCACTATGGATTAACCACTATGGCCGAACTTTACACTCCCCTCGAAAACCATTAAGCAATCGGGCTAACAGTATCCGGGTTCCGCGAGACCCCCCCCCCCCTTTGTGCTGGTCCTTTTAATTTTTTTTTCCGCTGCATCCAGCACGCAGCAACCGACGACAAAGTATGTGGGGGAGAGCACACAGACACCTCACCTCCGTACGAGCACGGAGGCCGCAGTAAGTGCGCACGCAGGTAACTCTCTTGAGAAACATACAGTGCAACCCCTATAGATGTGAATATTGTAACATTCATGTATTTTCCCATATGCTAATACTAAAATATGTTGGTTGGAGCGTTTCGGCTGGGATGGTAAAACGTGCCTAGCCCCTCCCCCCCCCCACGCAATATGTCTCTGCCGACGCGACCCACCCAAGATTACCCAAAAAAAGAAAAGAGAAGGTAATTATTGTAATTGTGTTTCTCGTTGTATTGCAGCGAGGAGAATAATTGATTGCATGTCATATGTCTACTAACCATTTCATCCACCTATGTAGCCGGATTGAGCTCATAGAAAGCCAAGCACCAGCTCTGGCCACGATACCAAACGGCCATAATACAATAACACATAGGACTGCTGCCTTTGTAACCACATATATTATAACCAGAAACAGTAATGTATGCGCCCTCCCTAAATACCATATACACTAATACCTCAAACTCAGCCCCTCTCTTCTTTCATCTAATAAATGATCTTTAAAAACTAGTCTGGTCCTTACAACACCACAGTGTCACAGACACCCAACTCTGCAAGAAGGAAGAATGTCCCCAATGAAATAGTCATCTCGGTCCAATCACACACACACAGTCCCTTTCTACTATCGTCAAGTAAACGATCATTCAAAAACTAGTCTGACCCTCACAACACAATACAACCAATAACCATAAAAGCAACAGGGAGAGCCCACATCGCTATACAAAGGCAGCACAATTATATTTGAACCAATACTAACACCATGTACTAACATGTCCTCCGCGATACGTTAAAGGGGGGTGCAGTGTATCGGTGCTATACACTGGGCACTTAAAAGAACCAGAGGCGCCTCTGGAATCGGTGCGTTTCCTGTATCCTGCTCAAACCCCCACTAACACCTCTCTCGGGGCGGAGAGCACAACAACCACACATAAATATAGAAAAAATAATAACAAAGCCTTAAACAACCATACCAGGATTTTCACAACATAATAACAATTATAAATAAAAAAATAAATCATATGCTAAATCATTGATATTATTTCATCATTTTCCACTATTTAATCTAGTTATAATCATAAAGTAAATATTAATTTATCACAGCCCAGCCTGATACAAGGGCTGGATGTTTGGCGGCGGGTGGGAAAGAACGATGGTGACTCCGGGTGTGGCTTTGGGAAACTCCTTGGTCGGTTCTTGGCTGATCTGTTGTCGCGCGCAGCAAATGTGGGCGCAGGGGGGGGGGGGGGGCTTGGGCCCGCTCGTCGTGGGTGCGCTTGTGCGGGGGGCAGCATGTTCTGCGGCCTGGGAACTGAAATGAGATACAGCCTTCCTCGATTGACCGACGGACGTAAAACACCGACAAACTCCTCCTCTTCCGCTCCAGACACAGGCTCAGCCACCACATAACACAAACTATACATAACCATCTACATATCAACAACACAGGAACCAGAATACACCTAACTCACTCACATACAAAACACGCCACATGATCTACACCACACCATCAGCAAACGGTACAGGGCACATTAAAGTCTCATTGGCCAACGTGCACTGAACTATTCAAACAAAAATAATAAATAATAATAATACTTATTATTTGGCGAATACCCAGGCAACCGGGGTAAATTTGACCTACTTTGGCTCAAAATTAATCTTTTTCCCCTGAAGGTCACAGGGGCAGGTCCAGCTGAAATGACTCTGTGAAGGGGCCTGGGACCTGTTAATAAACTCAGAACAACATCAACAACGTCAAAATTAGTGTGAACAATTAAATAAAACAATTACATTAGTCAAGAGAATTTATTTGATGTGTAACAAGGTAAGTTTTTTCAGACATAAAAGTTCAAATCAGTTATTCTATGTTGCGTAAAAAAAATAGACCTTTTTATTATGCCCCCCTTCGAAGAAGAGGGGGTATATTGCTTTGCTCATGTCGGTCGGTCGGTCTGTCGGTCTGTCTGTCCGTCCACCAGGTGGTTGTCAGACGATAACTCAAGAACGCTTGGTCCTAGGATCATGAAACTTCATGGGTAGATTGATCATGACTCGCAGATGACCCCTATTGATTTTGAGGTCACTAGGTCAAAGGTCAAGGTCACGGTAACCCGAAATAGTTAAATGGTTTCCGGATGATAACTCAAGAACGCATATGCCTAGGATCATGAAACTTCACAGGTAGATTGATCATGACTCGCAGATGACCCCTATTGATTTTCAGGTCACTAGGTCAAAGGTCAAGGTCACGGTGACAAAAAACGTATTCACACAATGGCTGCCACTTCAACGGACAGCCCATATGGGGGGCATGCATGTTTTACAAACAGCCCTTGTATATTATTTTTATGCCCCCCTTCGAAGAAGAGGGGGTATATTGCTTTGCTCATGTCGGTCGGTCTGTCGGTCGGTCCGTCCACCAGGTGGCTATAAGACGATAACTCAAGAACGCTTGGGCCTAGGATCATGAAACTTAATGGTTAGATTGATCATGACTTGCAGATGACCTGTATTGATTTTGAGGTCACTAGGTCAAAGGTCAAGGTCACGGTGACCCGAAACAGTAAAATGGTTTCCGGATGATAACTCAAGAACGCATACGCCTAGGATCATGAAACTTCATGGGTAGATTGATCATGACTCTCAGATGACCCCTATTGATTTTGAGGTCACTAGGTCAAAGGTCAAGGTCACGGTGACCGAAATAGTAAAATTGTTTTCGGATGATAACTCAAGAACGCATACGCCTAGTCATGAAACTTCATAGGTAGATTGATCATGACTTGCAGATGACCCCTATTGATTTTGAGGTCACAAGGTCAAAGGTCAAGGTCACGGTGACCCAAAATTGTAAAATGATTTTCGGATGATTGCTCATGAACGCTTTTGCCTAGGATCATGACACTTCATAGGTACATTGATCGTGACCCGCAGATGACCCCTATTGATTTTCAGGTCACTTGGTCAAAGGTCAAGGTCACAGTGACAAAAATCGTATTCACACAATGGCTGCCACTACAACGGACAGCCCATATGGGGGGCATGCATGTTTTACAAACAGCCCTTGTTTGATGTTGATATGAAGACGATATTAAACAAGAGCACTGCCTAGCGGGTGCAGACTGCTCATCTATTTTTAGCTCCACTACTATATATGAAATATATATAGTGGAGCTATTCTACTCACACCAGCGTCGGTGTTAGCGTTTCCGTTCCCGTTAGCGTGCAAATGTTAAAGTTTGCGTACAACCCCAAATATTTACAATGTCTCTTGACATATTGCTTTCATATTTTGCATACTTTCTTACCAACATGACCCCAACCTATAAACAAGAGCAGACAACAGTTACTGTATCAAGCATTTTGTAAGAATTATGGCCCTTTTTCACTTAGAATATGCATATTATTGATAAATCTATGTTAAAGTTTGCATACCACCTCAAATATTTTCAATGTCCCTTGACATATTGCTTTCATATTTTGCATACTTCTTAACCAACATGACCCCAACCTATAAACAAGAGCAGACAACTGAATCAAGCATTTTGTAAGAATTATGGCCCTTTTTTCACTTAGAATATGCATATTATTGATAAATCTGTTAAAGTTTGCGTACCACCTCAAATATTTTCAATGTCCTTTGACATATTGCTTTCATATTTTGCGTACTTCTTAACCAACATGACCCCAACCTATAAACAAGAGCAGACAACTGTATCAAGCATTTTTTAAGAATTATGGCCCTTTTTTCACTTAGAATGTGCATATTATTATTAAATCTATGTTAAAGTTTGCGTACCACCTCAAATATTTTCAATGTCCCTTGACATATTGCTTTCATATTTTGCAAACTTCTTTACCAACATGTCCCCAATCTATAAACAAGAGCAGACAACTGTATCAAGAATTTTGTAATTATTTTGACCCATTTCCCATTTACAATATGCATATTATTTTAGTGACATTGCCTTAACTTCTTTATTTATGATCAGATTGCATAAATACTTTGACAAAACAACACTTACCTGAATACCACAATGGATTCCACCCAAACAATACCCCACGCCCCAACCCAGAATCCCTGCCCCCCCCCCCCCCCCTCCCCCCACCAAAAAAAAATAATAAAAAATTTCCCCTTTTTTTATTTTTGAAAGATCATCTAATAAATGACCACACCCCATATAGGACAGCTCTTGTTCTTTTTAAAGGTGAAGGGACCTATCTCAATACTTCAATCGAAAAGGGGGAAGGGGTGGGGATGGAGAGGGGTGTATAGTGTGGGGGTGTGGTTATTTATTACATTATCTTTCAAAAATGAAAAAAAAAATTGGGTGGTATGGTTGGACAGTCTTTCAAAAAATTTCAAAGGGCCATAACTCTGTGAAAAGCATCCTTCCAGAACCTGCTGATAATATGCACATCTCCTCTTGGTAGTGAAGCTTCCCATAAAGTTTCATTGAATTCCGGTCATTAGTTGCTGAGAAATAGCCCGGACAAAAATTGCACTATATGTACAGTTAACGGAAAATTATTTTTTTTTTCAAAGGGCCATAGCTCTTTGAAAAATCATCAGACAAGAACCCGCTGATAATATGCACATCACCTCTTGGTAGTGAAGCTTCCCATAAAGTTTCATTGAATTCCGGTCATTAGTTGCTGAGAAATAGCCCGGACAAAAATTGCACTATATGTACAGTTAACGGAAAATTATTTTTTTTCAAAGGGCCATAACTCTTTGAAAAATCATCAGACCAGAACCCGCTGATAATATGCACATCACCTCTTGGTAGTGAAGCTTCCCATAAAGTTTCATTGAATTCCGGTCATTAGTTGCCGAGAAATAGCCCTGACAAAAATTGTGCACGGATGGACAGACAGACAGACGCACACACAGACAGACGAAGCGGCGACTATATGCTCCCCCCAAAATAAATTTAGGGGGAGCATAAAAAAGGAAAACAAAAAAAATTTTTTTTGGGGGGGTGAGGGGATTCCGGGGTAGGGCCTGGGGGATGGTTTGGATAAAGTTTATTGTGGTATGTCAGGTAAGTTTTGTTTTGTCAAAGTATGAATCAAATCTGATTATAAATAAAGAAGTTATGGCAATTTTAGCAAAATTTAATACTTTGACCTTGAGAGTCAAGGTCATTCAAAGGTCAAGGTCAAATTCAACTTGCCAGGTACAGTACCCTCATAACAATAAGAAAGTATTTAAAGTTTGAAAGCAATAGCCTTGTAACTTAAGAAGTAAAGTGAATCTACGTAGTGAAAACTCAAAATTTAACCAAATATTCAAAGTTACTAAGTCAAAAAAGGGCCACAATTCTGTCAAAATGCCAGTCAGAGTTACATAATTTTGCCTTCACAGTCGTCTTATGATAGTTAGTAAATGTTGCAAGTATGAAAGCAATAGCTTTGATACTTTAGGAATAAAGTGGACCTAAACACAAAACTTAACCAAATTTTCAATTTTCTAAGTATAAAAGGGACCATTATTCTGTCAAAATGCCAGTCAGATTTACATAACTTTGCCTAAACAGTCCTCCTATGATAGTAAGTGTTGCAAGTATGGAAGCAAAAGCTTTGACACTTTAGGATTAAAGTTGACATTAACACAAAACTTGACCAAACTTTCAATGTATAAAAAGGGCACATAATTCTGTCAAAATGCCAGCCAGAGTTATCTTACTTTGCCTGCCCAGTCCCCTCATGATAGTGAGTGTGCCATGTTTGAATGCAATAGCTTTGATACTTAATGAGAAAATCGGACCTAAACACAAAACTTAACCGGACGCCGACACTCAGGTAATGACAATAGCTCATAATTTTTTTTTCAAAAAAATTGGATGTGTCGCCTGATGGTAGCATACTTGTGTTAATTGTTTACTATTATTTCGGGGATGGGACATTAATTCTTAATGTTGTTACAATCAAACTTGTACCCTTTATTTGTTCTATTTAGTAACATTTTCAATAACGAAAAAGTCAAAATGGGTTAACCAAGATTTTCGTACAGGCGGACGGTCAGGAAAAACGCTATATGCCTCCCGCATCGTAGATGCCGGGGGCATAAACAAATTATATCAAAAAAATTTAATGTTTAAAGTTAAGCTCAAGACATAGTAGTTATGAACCTTTTTTGGGTCGCGGTCGCAGATTTCGAAATCTAAACGCAGCCCCTAAGTTCAAGGTCAAGGTCACAGGGGTCAAACCTTTTATGCGCATGGAAAGGTCTTGTCCAGATACTCATGCGTACCAAATATAAAAGCAATATCTTAAGGGACACATACGTTAAGAGCTATTTTTGAATCGCGGTCGCAGATTTCCTTAACGCGGACCCAAAGTTCAAAAATTTCATGCGCATGAATAGGTGTTGTCCAGATACATATGTGTACCAAGTATGAAAGCAATATCTGAAGGGACACAGTAGGTATGACCCTTTTTCGTATTGCGGTCACATATTTCGTAACCTGAACGCTGACCTGAAGTTTAAGGTCAATGTCACTTGGGTCAAAAATTGTATGGGCATGGAAAGGTGTTGTCCAGATCCACATGCATACCCAATATGAAAGCAATATCTGAAGGGACACAGTAGTTATGAGCTGTTTTCGAATCGCGGTCGAAGATTTCGAAACCTGTACACTGTTCTCAAGTTCAAGGTTAAGGCCACAGGGGTAATAAAATGTATGCGCATGGAAAGGTGTTGTCAAGATACACATGCATATCAAATATGAAAGCAATATCTGAAGGGACAAAGAAGTTATGAGCCTTTTTTTTAAAGACGCCGCGTACCAAGCCAACATTGCCGGAGCAAGTAACACCTGTATGTCCCCTGACCATAGTCAGGCGACACAAACAAACTGTACTATTTGAAAACGTTTTCAATAATTGTAATAAAAAGGAACGATAAAAATTTTCTGCTCTGGGGGTGGGGTTTGAACCTTGAACCTCTAGAAGCAAAAGGAAATGCACTACCATTACACCTTGCAGTCTTTTGAATTCATAGTGAAGTTAAACGACACATCAATAACACATTATTTTGGTATACATTTTCAACAATAAGCAAAAGAAACGCTTATTATTTTTCCAATTTTGATTGAAAATTATTAATATGAAAATATATTTTAAACATTTTTCTGTTTTCTTAGTCAGTACAGTTAGTATGCTTGCATGCATATAAGGCATACAAATTTAATATACAACAATTTTTTTTAATTATAATTTTTTTAAACTGTGAACAAGTCCCTTTAAATAAATAATAAAAACATACTTTGATTCCAAGTGTTTGTTTAATACATGAAACATCCAGATGTACAATACATTAACAAAACAAGTTTTAATCAAAGTAACAAAAAACAATGAAGACTGTTACAAAGATTGTAAATAAATGATGAGTGGTCAATATCAATATACACCCAAACCATTTTACAACCAAATACTCACTGATCTTATTAAAGACTTACAACAAAATTGGCCCTGTTAACCTTCTCATTAACGCCACCATTAAATAAATCCTGGACCTGAGCACAGCATAGCAAAATAAAGTTATTTCTACCAGTAATAGAAAGGAGCAATTCACTGGGAAAACTGCTTGATGCATGTCCTGATAAGCCTGTGCAGTCCACGCAGGCAAATCTAGGACGACACTCTTTAAGGAGAATCTTCTTCATGAAAAACCAGTTTAGACTAAAATTGTTGTCCCTAATTAGCCTGTGCAGAATGCTAGGACAACCCTTTACGCACATGTATTAAACCCTTCTTCCACGAGCAAGGGTCAAATGTAAGTTGAATTCATAATTGATATCTTTACAAGTCAAACTGTTTTGGTGTTCTTATTTTCCTTGTCCTGGTAGTTGCAGTGATGTTAGGTTTTGGTGTCAAAGTATTTGAGGCCACAACATTTGGCACACTTACACTGTCACAGACCAGTGTAGAGTCCAAAGCAACTGCTACAGACACCGAAGACACATCAGACGCCATCTCACTCGACCACTGCGATGCACATGTCTGCAAAGTGTGACTCTGTGTAGCAGACTGAGTTATGGGACTTGATTCCAGTAAGGACGATACCTGACCTAGAGGTTCCTCTGTGGTCTTCAGAGGAAATATCTGCAACAAGGGTGAATTGATTGAGGTGGCCTGTGATATTACGGGGCCGGGTTTCTGAGCTGTAAAGGTCTGTGACATTACTAGGCCCGGTTTCAGGGCCGTGGAAGTCTTCGTACTGAGACACATGACAGTAGCGGGCTGGGACTGCTTGAGTCCGACCTGGTTGGGCGTCTCTATGGATATGATTGGCCGACTGATGATGTGGATCGGGGACTGAACACCAGCATTTCTCATAGCTGGGCTGGCTTCACGGGATTTTGACTCCATCAGAATATCTGTGTCCACCTCATCAGACTTAGTCAGGTCTATGGTCTCTTCAATCAATATGTTTTTCATTGGAACTGATGATACTGTTGTAATCGGTAAAGTAAGATCTGTTTTCGTCAAAATTGGTGATGGTGATGTGACTGTTGCCTGTGATTGGTCCGAATTCAGAGATGTCATCCGCTTGATTAAACTGGTGCTGGCACATTTTGTCAAAGAGCTCATCAGCGTTGGAACACTGTTCTGCAACGGTGAACCCGATTGGTTCATTTGAATTTGTGTAATGCTTCCTGATTGGCTAACAGAGTAGCTAATGGTGGATGGTGGCACAACTGCTTGCTGAGAAACTACGATGGCAGGAGAATGCAGCTGAGGAGGGATTACACTGGTGGGCATGTGGGAACGAGCCAGAGTGGAAAGCAGCTGCTGGATCTGAGAGGACACGGACGATGTAGGGATGTTGCCGGGCATCTGGCGTGCAAGGGAGAGTAGTGAAGAGATTGGGGTGCTGGTGAGAGGGGCCGGGCTGGACAGAGGCTGCTGGGAACGCAGAAGGCCCTCTATAGAGATGGTGGTTTTGATGGATGGCTGATTGGCGTCTGGAAACTTCTTCTCGTAATCTTCCAGTCTGTAGGCCACCAGCGGGGCATCAGTAGCACTGCCTGAAAACACACAGGGACTCTGGAATTATACTGACTGTGAATATGATTCTATTTAATAAGTGTCTACTGTTAAGTTCATGTCTACACCACGATTTATATCTTAATCAACAAGACAATTGCCAAGTAATATATGTTCCCTACCGGCTCCACCATTGTCAGAAGTTTTATTTTTTTTTTATTTGTTGCCATAGGAACAAAATGAAATGACATGCATAATGTCCATATTGCCATCTATCCATGTTTCAAGTTTCATGAAAAAATATAAAGAACTTTTAAAGTTATTGCAGCATCCAGAAAAGTGTGACAGACAGACTCACAGACAGACGCATAGAGCGCAAACCATAAGTCCCCTCCAGTGAAACCGGTAGGGGACAATAAAAAAATGTAAATGGTTTCTTCAACTAGTAAAATTACAGTCCGCTTTTCTGTTTGTTGTTAACCACAGTCTGTAAAGTATTTTTCTTAATTGTGACACAGAGCGTTAACAAAACAGACAGAAGGTGACAACATATATTTTAATGACAAATCATTCGGTCTGTGTGATAACCACTACAGGGGTAATCACGTGGTAGTCAAGATGGCAACTTCCACGCAGAGACAGATATTTTTCGCCGTTTTAAACCCTTTATTACTATTGTTTAATTGTTTAAGGACGCTAACTTTCCAGCCATATCAGTTAGAAAGTGATTAGCGTTTATTTCATATTTAAATTCGCTTTGTATCTCGACTTTACTCCCCGCAAATTTTCTTAGTGGAGTCCTAATTAGGTCATCCTGCTAAGAAATTTCGCACTGAGTAAAGTCGAGATATAGAGCGGATATTACTATGAACTAAACGTCAGTAACTTTCTTGCTAACATGGCTGGAAAGTGGGCGGAGTTTAAATAATAATACAAGTTATTAAAGGGTATAAAACGGCGAAAAATACCGGCCTCGGCAAGGACGTCGCCATCTTGATAATCACGTGATAACTCCCTCTGCACTAGCATGAGAGCCCTAGGCTAGATCAACTGACATAAAATGTGGGTTAGTAGCAATCCTGTTTATTGTCAGGCCTTGGAATTTTCAACTGTTAACACATATGCATGATGATAAAATGGAAATAGATGAAAACAATCAATGTAAGGACATAACAATGTGAGGACATAAAGGCATACCAAGGTGAAGACATAACAACATAATGACATAACAAGGCGAGGACGTAACAAGGTGAGGACATTACAAGGTGAGGACACAACCATGTGAGGACATAAGAATTAGTACATAAAAATGTGAGGACATAACACAGTGAGTACATAATAATAAGACGGCATAAAAGTGAGGACATAAGAATGTGAGGACATAAGAATGTGAGGACATAACACATAAAGACATAACAAGGTGAGGACATAACAAGGTCAATACATTACAATGTGGAGACATAACAATGTGAGGACATAAGAATGTGGAAATAACAATGCGAGGACATAAAAAGGGATGAGGACATAATAATAAGAGGGCATAACAATGTGAGGACATGTGAAGACATTACAACACATATTACCAATATCTGCACCACTCGTTGCTGCCAGCTGCAAGTTTAGGACGCTGGACACAAAGGGTGTTGCCGTGGAGACTGTTGAGGGCTGACTGGAGAACACCGCAGTCTTGTGGCCGGACTCATCTGTCAGGATACGGAACGACGGCAACAAGCCAGGCTGTCCTCGTAACAGACCCGTCAGCTCGGGGGCAACTGAAGGCAATAATAACACACACCTATAGAGCAACTGAAGGCAACATTGACACTCATCTATGGGGAAACTGAAGGCAACATTAACACTCATCTATGGGGAAACAGAAGGCAACATTAAAACTCATCTATGGGGAAACTGAAGGCAACATGAACACTCATCTATGGGGCAACTGAAGGCAACATTAACATTCATCTATGGGGCAACTGAAGGCAATATTAACACTAATCTATGAGGGAACTGAATGCAACACCAACACTCATCTTAGGGGCAACTGAAGGCAACATTAACACTCATCTAAGGGGCAACTGAAGGCAACATTGGCCCTCATCTATGGAGCAACTGAAGGCAACATTGGCACTCATCTATGGAGCAAGTGAAGGCAACATTGGCACTCATCTATGGAGCAACTGAAGGCAACATTTGCACTCATCTATGGAGAGACTGAAGGCAACATTGGCACTCATCTATGGAGCAACTGAAGGCAACATTGGCACTCATCTATGGAGCAACTGAAGGCAACATTGGCACTCATCTATGGAGCAACTGAAGACAACATTTGCACTCATCTATGGAGCAAGTAAAGGCAACATTGGCACTCATCTATGGAGCAACTGAAGGCAACATTGGCACTCATCTATGGAGCAACTGAAGGCAACATTGGCACACATATATGGAGCAATTGAAGGCAACATCATAATTGACACTCATCTTAATTTACAGACGAATTAATTTTTGTTTTATTTAATCAAAAAAAACATAAACAACAGGGTTTGTGACAGCATCCTTCCCAGGAAACTTTTTAAGCATTTCTCAAGGTCAACAAGCGAAATTCAAGCACTATTTACAATGAAATACAGGTTTGTCTTAAGTTTGACCCAGTGTCAAATTTGAGTAATCTACTTTTGAAATTTTGGAGTCCCAACAGACTTCAGGGAGTTAAAAAATAAAGAAACTTTTTATACCTTTTTTTCGGGTTATATCACATGTAAATCCATAAATTGTTCAATTCTTTTTCATCCTTTTTTAAGATTGAAGTTCAAAGTGTCTGCTGTTCAATATTTGTAGTCATATGCTACATCACATTGCAAAATGATTTAAATCATTCCAGTCATATTTAACTTAATTATTTCAAGGTTAACAAATATACTATTACCTATCATGCATGCATATATATTATATATATATATATATATATATATATATATTTGCTTGTTTACAGGGCTCAACATTACCCTAAAAACAAACTTGCCCTGCCGGGCAAGTACTTAGAAAATCTACTTGCCCTGAACATAAAGCTACTTGCCCAAACATGAAATATCACATTAACTGTAAACCTCATATTTTTTTTTATAAAAATCAAACAATCAAGCTCATGTGATGAACTTTTTTCATGCGTTTTTATAGATTCATGGCGAAAAGTAGTGCACCCAGAAATGAACAATGAGCTCTTGTCATCACTGTACTGTTCACAGGGTTTGCAAAACATTGCTATTAACGATTCATCATAATTCAACCATTCAAAATCACTTTTCCATTTTGGTAAAAAGTTGCGTTTTCGCTTCAATTCGTATTTTTTGGCACTTTCAGATGATTTTTCTGTGCATTTTTCATTGGATTTTTCAGACTTACAGTTACTTGTAAAGCCGAAGCTAAATTAACTAGAAATTTCTTACTGTAAACAACACGTGAACCTTAACAAAAATGTCATGTTAATTGACTTAAAGCAAAAGATTGTTGAAAATGTATGTCGCAAAATATGAAATATATATATACCGAAGCTATTTGTTGTTGTTTTTATATAGTTATATAATTTTAGTAGTTTTCTTCGTGACTGAAAACACCAACGATGTTATTTGTAACTGAACAGTAATGAAAAAGATAAACACAATAGCACTTGAAAGCCGATGTTTGGAATCCCAAGTCATTTACGGCGTTTCTAAAAATAAGTTTGGAAATGCATTCACACCATGCGTAGTTTGTTCAGACTTTCGCAAACAACAATCGCCGAGGTAAAATCGTGCATAAGGCAAATTGTTCGTGATTATTTGTACGTTTTTACCACAGAAACACACATTTTTCTTTGTTCTTTTTTTGCACTTGCCCGGGCCGACAGCTAGATTATAAAATAACTTGCCCAGACCCAACTTTTACTTGCCAGGGGCAATCGGACAACCATTAATGTTGAGCCCTGGTTTAACATATGGATTAGGGAAAAAACATTATCCAGCATACTTTTGTTTTGGTGTCATAGTTGATGAATCACATTGTAATGGTGTAAGAACCCAATATTTTTCATTGCTTTATATATTATCTCCATAATATTTCTAAGAACCTGGATATGGTAAAACGCACCATAATTCTAATTTTAATTTTATTCGAATCTTACACCGAAACATAAAATTAACTTAAAACAAAGGTGCCAAACTTTCACAATATATGCCCGTTTGAAGGTTTTGGACAACTTGATAACTTGACCATTTGAGTGGCAAAATGATATATGTTTGAAAATTAAGCAACACATAACTTAACCTTTTGAGTGGCAAAATGATATATTTTATGTCATAACTAACCATTCCAGAGGCAAAGTGATATATTTTTGAAAAGTAAGCAACAAGTACAAAAATCAAAACATAAAAACAACAACAAAAAAACGTAACCTTGTTTTTGACCCGGCATGACCCATATATGAACTTGACCTACATATCAACTACACAACTTCTGACCAAATTTGGTGAAGATCCAATGAAAACTACTTCAAATTTTTAGAGAGCAGACACCATGCTAAATGCTTGAAATGCACTAAGTGACCTCGTGACCTAGTTTTTAACCCGGCATGAACCATATTTGAACTTGACCTAGATTTCATTTAGACACAACTTCTGACCAAATATGGTGAAGATCGGATGAAAACTACTTCAATTAAAGAGCAGACACTGCTGTGGCCGCCGCCTGCCCACCAAGGGTGATCCTATTATACTTCCCGTTTTGAAAGCGGGCGTATTAAACAATATGGCTCTTACAATATTATGCATGAAAAACACAATTTCCACGAGGATTACACCCTGTTGACAATATCAGCCTCTAAAGTAACTGGCCACGATTTTATCCAGGAGGAGAACATCATAGTGACCGTCCGATGATAATTGTGGGTTTGTATAAACACGCTAAAAAACTGCAATAAATATTGATTGATAGTGACACTGTTTTTTCTTGCACAACTGATTCCATCCTCAGTGACTTAGGGCAATTAAATGTGCATTGTGTAAACAATTTCAGGTATGGTGATAATTTGTTTAATACTAATTAATTAGTAATTCTCTAATTAATTAGTAATAAGAGAATGTTCTGCGAAGCTAGTTTACTTAAGTGAAAATATCTGAGAAAAATATGTTTTATTCGTAGTTCCAGTGATCCCATAGTACTACAACTTTAAGTCCATGGGACTGTGACAGGGAACCAAAATCACTAATTTCGGATTGTTTTGTTTTTGTTGATGTGTTCTAGCAGAATAAAGAGTGGCATATTGTTTGAATGCGCAAAATTTTGGACATTCTGATATACTGAAACAAGCAAGAAAGTCAGTTGATTATTTGTAATTCAAAGATGATTTTTAAAGTGTTTGACAGACTTCCCTGACACGAAAACAAGGAGTCCAAGTCTCAATTTAAGGAGTCTTGAACTCCCGGACGCTGGTTTGACCTCTAGAACAACACTGAATATCGTTCTTCATTCACCAGTTACAAGGTCCATTGAAATGACACATTCACCTTGTTTTTCCCGAACTGCATGAAACCTATGAAAGGAACTGAAGAGTGTCTGTACACACACTGCTGGGTATCAGACTCTGTATGGGGGGTGGGGGGGGGGTAGAGAGGTACCAGCAATTCTTACCTGAGAAAGCAGGCTGGTTTCCTGCACTGAGTGGTGTCTGTACACTGGGTACCGGGCTCTGTATGGGAGGGGTAGGGGTAGAGCGGTACCGCTTCTTGGGGGTGGGCAGGTCAAGGGGGTTGGTGACTCCCTTACGCTTGGTGTACTTCCTCTTCACTATAAACAGAATGGTTGAGTTCCCTTAAAAATTGCACTGGACAAAATATGAAGATTGGTTTTATGGTCTATTGTATAATTCACAAATTAAGATTTTTCCATTTTTTGATATTGCACACAGTTTTTGTATTGATTATTTAAAGATAACATTTGTAAACTTTGGCAAGAGACCATTTTTCCCAAGTGTGTAGCCTTGCTAGTTACCCTTCCACCAACACTGACCTCTCACAGGTGTATCGGAGCCCGGCGTCTGCTGGGATCCACTCAGGGCTCTAGCCCGCAGAGCCTTTGCAATTGAGAGGCGCCCGGGGGAAATGTCACTCATCTGCTCCAAGTTGGTTTGTGTTGTGAAGTCAACATCACCATCATGGTCGTCACGACTTAAATCTGCCCGCGCTTTCCGCCCATCTAAGTCAGCTAAGTCTACAATCACTGACTCCTGTAGCACAGGACTTTGGGACAGCACACCGCCAATGAACTCTGATATCTCATCCAATATTGATTTATCCACCATAACTTGAGTGACGGCCTCTAGTTTTCGCTTTGATCTCGACATTCTCAGATTGTCATCTGCCCCACCCACAACTATCAGACTGTTCTCTGCCCGCATTTTCTCTCGCATGTCCTCCATATCGTCCACGGAGCATGTGTTGGCATGCTGACCAATCACAAACAGGGTCGGGGTCCGACAGTCAAGCAAAGGGTCATCAGCATCCTGGAAACAGAGAACATTTGTGTCTGACAAATTGAGAACATATGAGCCTTGCACTGGTAAAATGGGGCTTAATGCATGCCTAAACGTGTTGTCCCATATTAGCAAGTTCAGTCTGCATAGGCTAAACTGGGACAACACTTATCGCACATGCATTATGCGCCATTTGCCCAGACTGCAGCTCATATTTTTGTGTGAAGAAATACCACAAATGACAATTATCTATGGATAACTTTATTGCAGACAAATCTAATTATGTAGAAAAATATGCCAAGTGTCAAAATAAAATATTTTTTAATCTTGGAATTGATATGTTTTGTTTCTTGGCATAGATGATATGTTTCGTTTCTTGGCATTGATAATGTTTTGTTTCTTTGCATTTCTTATATGTATTGATTCTTGGAATTTATCATGTTTTATTTCTTTGAATTGATTATATGTTTTGTTTCTGGTTTAAACGTATTTATTATCCCCACGCTTTTTGAAAAGCGTGGGGATATTGTGGTTATCTCCGCCATCTGTGTGTCTGTCTGTCTGTCCGTCCTGGCCACTATCTCCTCCTACACTATTAGCACTAGAACCTTGCAACTTACACACATGGTAGCTATGAGCATATGTGCGACCCTGCACTTATTGGAATTTTGATCTGACCCCTGGGTCAAAAGTTATGGGGGTTGGGGTGGGGCCGGGTCAGAGGTTTTCACTCATTGTTTTAGGTTATTTTGCATTAACTTCTTCATTTCTGCACCAATTCACTTCAAAATGATACTGAACATCTCTTATGACAATACGGTCAATCTCAACTATGCCCATTACCAACCCTGGGGCACCCCGCCCACATAGACCACCCTCACCCACATTTTCCTTTTACTGTGATTTCTTTATTTCTACACCGATTCACTTTTAATTGATACTGAACTTCTCTTATCATAATACGGTCAATCTCAACTATGCATGGCCCCATTACAAACCCACGGGCTCCCCGCCCACATAGGCCACACCCACTTAAAATTGACTTTTACTTTAACTTCTTCATTTCTACACTGATTCATTTCTCATTGATACTGAACTTCTCTTATGACAATACGGTCAATCTCATCTATGCATGTCCCCATTACCAATCCTGGTGCGCCCCTGGGTCAAACATGCGGCGTGGGGATAGGCGTCGGCCTCTGCCGCGCCATTTCTAGTTCAAGAATGTGTTTATAAGATAAGTTACAAACATCTTAAGTTTATAGGATTGGAACGTTAGCTTAGCTAGTAGGGTTGCTTTCCTCAGTAATATATTTACAAACATAGTGTGTTTCTTGACACTGATGGTATGTTTTGTTTTTTAGACTTGACAATTTGCATAGTTAATGGCCATTGATGATGTTTTGTTACTTGGCATTTATGATACATTTTGTTTCTTGGACTTGATATGTTTTGTGTCTTGGTATAGATAATATGTTTTGTAACTTTGCCTTGATGATACGTTTTGTTTCTTGGACTTGATATATTTTTTGTCTTGGTATAGATGATATGTTTTGTTTCTCGGCATTGATTATATGTTTTGTTTCTTGGCATTGTTGATATCCTTTGTTCCTTGGCATTGGTGATAAGTTTAGTTTTTTCCGCATTGATTATATGCTTTATTTCTTAGCATAGATGATATGTTTTGTTTCTTTGGACTTGATATGTCTTGTTACTTGGCATGAATCATGTTTTGTTTCATGACATTTATTATATGCTTTGTTTCTTAGCATTGATGATATGTTTTGTTTCTTGTATTTGATATGTTTTGTTTCTTGGCATACATGATATGTTTTGTTTCTTAAACTTGATATGTTTTGTTTCTTGAACTTGATATGTTTTGTTTCTTGAACTTGATATGTTTTATTTCTAAGCACTAATGATGATATGTGTTTTTTTCTTGCCATTTATGATATTGTCTGTTTCTTGGCTAAAATGACATGTTTTCTTTCTTTGCATAGATATGTTTAATTTACCGGTACTTGGCAAGAATCATATGTTTTGTATCTTTACATTTATTATAACTTTTTGCTTTTGGCTTTGATGACATGTTTTGTTTCTCGGACTGGTGTTTTTCTTGGCATAGGTGATATTGTTTCTTTGCATTTATGATATGTATTGTTTCTTAGAATTGATATGTTTTGTTTCTTGGCATTAATGATAATATATGTGTTGTTTCTTGGCATTGATGATATGTTTTGTTTCTTGGCATTGATCAGTTGTTTTGTTACTAGCTTTGATGATATGTTTAGTTTGTAGGGATTGATGACATGTTTTGTTTCTTGGCATTCATGATCATTACGCTCTGTTTCTTGGTGTTAAATATACATTTTGGAATATGTTTTGTAATGACATGATGATAAACATTTTATTATCACATTTGTGTTTGTTACTCTTACAAAATCTTTTTGGACAAAAAGGGAATAATAATATCTGGATATTTGAGTCAAGGTACACAAGAGGACTATAGTGCAATGTAGCCTACCCCACGTCCCCCGCCAACTCCTGTGTAGGGGAAGCCCAGACACACAACTGCTGATACACTCTCCTGAAGTGAAACCTGAAATCGGAAGTAACAGAAAATGAGTCTCCTTTTGAAAAACTGAGCATAAGGCACGTGCTTAAAGAGTTGTCTCAGATTAGACTGGGCAGTCAGCACAAGCTGATCAGGGACAAAACTGGACGCCTTTATTAAATATGGGGTTTAAAGACAGTCCCCTCTCAACGAGAATCCAGAATAGGCAGAAAGCGTCAGCCCTGATTAACCTGTGTGGCTTAACGGGCTATTCTGGAACAAAACTTTACACACCTGCATTAAGCCCTGTTTTCCCAGAACGAGGAATTAATACATGGGTGTTGGAGTGAAATAATGACTGATTGTTGTCATGTATCTATGTTGGTTATCATACAAAATAATGAATGTTTGTAGTAATCTGGTAACTTAATAAACAAGGCATTGATAGTATTGCAAAACATACTCGAGTTTCCTTCTTGAACAATACTTACATGTGATGCTACCAAGGCTCAACATACTCGAGTTCCCTTTGTGACCAATACTTACATGTGATGCTACCAAGGCTCCTATGTTCCATCCTAGAAGGACGATGGGTCGGTTCAGGAAGTGGGCCTTCAGCTGAAATGTAGTGTATATTAGCGTTACTGTGGGAAAAATGGGCTAAATGCATGTTTGTAAAGGGTCGTCCAAGATTGGTCTGTGCATAAGGCACAGGCTAATCTCATTCTGGTATGACACTTTTCCCCTTAACAGGTTTTCGCTCAGAAGACTTCCTTGGAACAAAAAAAACATAAAAGCGGAAAAATTGTCTCTGTATAGACTGAGCGTGTGGACTGCACATCCATTAAGCTTTAAGTTTTAAGTTTTTCCCAGAAATTGTTTCATGTAATTACATTTGTGGCCATATTCTTCATTAAGTAAAGAAGTCTTCACAAAGCACCTCATGGAGAAAAAATTTCAGAAAACTCAGTTGGTACAACTGTGTTCTGATCAAAGGAAAAAAAGAGATCACAACTGCAAAAAATATTTTTTCATCACTTTATAAAATAAATACATACATTAAATCCTTGCCTTTAAACATGAGATGTGTTTGTCAGAAACACAATGCCCCCTACTGCGCCGCTTTGAAGCCATATTTTTGACCTTTGACCTTGAAGGATGACCTTGACCTTTCACCACTCAAAATGCGCAGCTCCATGAGATACACATGCATGCCAAATATCAAGTTGCTATCTTCAATATTGCAAAAGCTATGGGCAATGTTTAAGTTTTTCGGACGGACAGACTGACTAATGGACGGTCAGTTCAAAAACTATATGCCACCCTTCGGGAGCATAAAAAACACACATGGACAAACCATAATGTGATGTTAAGTCTCTTGATATGTATTGTAAAATTATAAGGAAAACTGTTCGAACCAAAAACAGAAATCAAAATCCTAGTGTACATAATCTCCAACTCATTTATACGCTTGACCATTGAGGAATATTCTTTTAATTATTTAATTTCTATTAAGGAATAAATTAAATAGAATCACTTTAATATGAGAATACTTTATTAGACGTCATTTGCAACATTGGTACCCCAATATTCTCAAGATACCAAGTACATCTTAATACTTTTAAGTTAATTATTTACTTTTAGCTCAAAAGCTTGGTGAATATGGACGCAAAAATTAACCCTTTCCACTGGGATACACAGGTTGACACATGTGTAATACCATAGAGAATCAAATTAAATTAAACCTTTCTTACTAGATTCAAGTTTCTAAGGCTTTATTTCCAACCCTTAGATACTGATGAGCAGCAAATGGTATGAAACCTGAACAGCCTGCCAGCTACTTGCATATAGCCTTTTTTAATTATCTTATGAGCAGGAAGGTGTTCAGTTTCACCCTTTCCCTCTCAGAAGCAAAGTGAAAATGGTTATGTGCAAACATCATAAAACCAGAACAGCCAGCGAGAAACTTGCAGTCTGTTCAGGTTTTATGCTGTTTGCTGATCATAAGTATCCAAGGATTGCAGATGAAGCCTCAAACACTTGAATCTAGTAAGAAAGGTCTTTTTTCAATATATTTTTCTGAGGGACTACACATGTGTGAAAATATGTATCTAAGTGGTAAAGGGTTAAGACAGAAAACAAGAATCTCAGTGCCTACCTCAGTGACCTTGTCCTTGACGGCCACTATCATGTGCTCCAGACATTGCGCAATACTGACGCCACTCCCCCTGGAGACCATGTGCATGAGGACAGGGATCACCTTGCCCAGCCCCGCCAGCTGGCTGCTCCAGTAGCGCTGACGCTTTGACTGGACACTGTTGGGACCCGTGGGGCCACTTGGGGCAATCAAGATCAGAGGGTTGCCTGGCAGTTTTTTCTGTAATAAGTCGGGCGAAAAAGTTCACTTGTTTTCTCCTCATTAATTAACACCTAACCAGGTTTTGATAATTAAACACAAATTTAGAATGTCAACAAGACTTCAAATTGCCACAACATGCCCATTGGAAACATTGATCTGTAAAGGATGAATTTTAATTCATTGCATTTTTTTTATTCACACCAATGCTTGTAAGTAATTTCTTCTTAGTGATAACAGCATAAATGCCTATTCTAGAAATTAATAATTCAACATTCAAAATGTTAAATTACATAATATATTTTCAGTTGTCGTTTTTTGCGCTGATAATAAAATTTGAGCAATACTGTATACAATTGCAGATGTCATTTATGGGAACATTTAGTCAATCACTCAGATAATGAGTTACCATGGAAACATGTATAAAATCATTCAGATAATCATGGAAACATCTATTCAATCATTTAGATCATGAGTTACCATGGAAACATCTATTCAATCATTGATATAATGAGTAACCATGGAAACATCATTCAGATAATGCGTTACAATGAAAACATCTATTCGCTCATTCCGTAGACCTATAATGAGTTACCAGTTTCATCTGGGAGTACGAGGTGTGTATAGGGTCCCAGGTCTTCTTGATCATGTTGGTCAGGGTGTCTCCAGACAGCTGCTGGGCACGTATTGACAGACCGCCCACTGACGTCATGGTCTCAATCAGGCTAGGAATCTACCAGGGACAGCAGAGAGGTACAACATGCGGTCATATCCTACATGTACATGTATCTTATTTAGAAAAAACATATTAATTCAATCACATTGAAAGCCTAGAGCTGTATGTTTATAAGCTTTAAATAGTAATCTCTATCTCTATCAAATATTTGCCTTATATTCCCTATTTGCAAAAATATTGATCCATGTCTTGCCCAAATGTGACTTCAGCTATATACAGCAAAAGTAGTGACAGATAGGCCTGAGCATCTAGACATTAAGATCAAGGGCTACCCAATCCTGTCTACTTATGAGACCCATGATAGAAAATAGTGGACAGCTTAGTTCCTGATCAGACTCCACAGATGCGCAGGCTGATATTGAGCGTATTGCTGGCTGCATATGTCTGGACCATTTCCCAAAATAAATAAATCAAGCAAATTTATTGAACTGATATCCCTTGTCTCATGAATTTTCTTAATTAATGGGTGCACAACTCAAAGAAAATGTTATTTGAAGGGTTCTGAATATTCTCACTTGTTTGTGGCAGATCCACATGCTGATGGATGGACTGGGCAATAATTGTAAAGGAACACAGATGCTCCTTATTTATATCAATACACCTATGAAGTTTCATGTTGAAATCTTATAAATTATCTGAGATATAGCCCTCAAAAATAACATCATAAAACAAGATGTGTTTGTGAAACACAATGTCCCCCTATATGACGTTTGACCTTGAAGGATGACCTTGATCTTGACCCTTCACAACTCAAAATGTTCAGCTCCATGAGATACACATGCATTTCAAATATAAAATTGCAAGCTTCAATATTGCAGAAGTGACATTACATGAGCAATTTTGACCCATATATTTGACCTTGAAGGATGACCTTGACCTTGACCTTTCACCACTCAAAATGTGCAGCTCCATGAGATGCACGTGCATGCCAAATATCAATTTGCTATCTTCAATATTGCAAAAGTATTCATAAAATAAGCGATTTGGGCCACATATATTTGACCTCTGACCTCGAAGAATGACCTTGACCTTTCACCATTCAAAATGTGCAGCTCCATGAGATACACATGCATGCCAAATATCAAGTTGCTATCTTCAATATTGCAAAAGTACTCATAAAATGAGCGATTTTGGCCACATATATTTGATCTCTGACCTTGAAGGATGACCTTGACCTTTCACCACTCAAAATGTGCAGCTCCATGAGATACACATGCATGCCAAATATCAAGTTGCTATCTTGAATCTTGAAATACTGCAAAAGTGTACATTAAATTAGCGATTTTGACCCATATATTTGACCTTTGACCTTGAAGGATGACCTTGACCTTGAGCTTTCACCACTCAAAATGTGCAGCTCCATGAGATACATATGCATGCCAAATATCAAGTTGCTATCTTCAATATTGCAAAAGTTATTGCAAATGTTAAAGTTGGCGCAAACAGACCAACGTACAGACCAACCAACCAACCAACCAACCAACAGACAGGGCAAAAACAATATGTCCCCCACTACTATAGTGGGGGACATAAAAAAAGAAACAAGATTTCTTTGAGAAACACTATGCCCCCCCCAGTAAGCCAAATATGAAGTTGCTATGTAGTTTATCATGGTTACCACCAACCTGATGAAATAAAATTCCCTGACTTTTCACTGACTTTTCCCTGACCAAAAATTGGTTTTCACTGAATAATTTCGCGACATATTCGGCCTCCTCCTCCCCATACAGCCGACCAAATCCACCCATTTAATGTTTATTTTATTCTTCAACATAAAATATTTAACAACTAACAAAGCAGTACTACTTGTACACTAATCTATGCATGATGCAAGGCTATATAGTAAATAACACAAAACCGAAGAAAAACAAGAGTGCCAAACTGTCACAAGATACGCCCGTTCGAAGGTTTTGGACACCATGCTAAATGCTTGAAATGCACTAAGTGACCTCAAGACCTAGTTATTGACTTGGCATGACCCATATTTGAACTTGACCTAGATATCATTTAGATGTAACATCTGACTAAATTTGGTGAAGATCAGATGAAAACTACTTCAATTAGAGAGCGGACACCATGCTAAATGCTTTAAATGCACCATGTGACCTCGTTTTTGACCGGGCATGACCCATATTCGAACTTGACCTACATATCATCTAGACACAACTTCTAACCAAATTAGGTGAAGATCAGATGAAAACTACTTCAATTAGAGAGCGGACACCATGCTAAATGCTTGAAATGCACTAAGTAACCTCGTGACCTAGTTTTTGACCTGGCATGACCCATATTTAAACCTGACCTACATATCATCTAGACACAACTTTTGACCAAATTTGGTGAAGATCGGGTGAAAACTACTTCATTTAGAGAGCGGACACCATGTAATCCTTGAAATGCACTAAGTGACCCCATGACCTAGTTTTTGACCCGGCATGACCCATATTCCAACTTGGCCTAGATATTGTCTAGACTCAACTTCTGACCAAGTTTGGTGAAGATCGGATGAAAACTATTTGAATTAGAGAGCGGACACTGCTGTGGACACCGTCCGCCGCCTCCCGACAAGGGTGAAACTATAATATGTCCCGTTTTTAAACAAGAGGGCCTGAAAGGCCCAAAGTCGCTCACCTGAGATAACAAGATATTATTGGCAAAAATCTTCTGACCAAGTTTCATTAAGATCGGAAAATAAATGTGGCCTCTAGAGTGTTAACAAGGTTTTACTACAGCCATATAGGGAAAAATGCCCCACCCCCTGGCAGCCATGTTTTTCAACCAACCAGAATCATTTTTGAACTCGTCCAAGATATTATCGGAATGAATCTTCTGAGCAAGTTTCATGAAGATCGGACAGTTAATGTGGCCTCTAGAGTGTTAACAAGATTTTAATATAGCCATATAAGGAAAATACCCTGCCCCTTGGAAGCCATTTTTTTCAAGCAAACATAATTATTTTCAAACTCATAAAAGATATAATTGAGACCAATCTTCTGACCATATTTCATGAAGATTGGACAATAAATGAGGCCTCTACAGTGTTAACAAGGTTTTACTATAGCCATATAAGGAAAAATGCCCCGCCCCCTGGTGGCCATGTTATTAAAGCAACCAAAACCATTTTCGAACTCATCCAAGATATCATTGGGACAAATCTTCTTACCAAGTTTCATCAAGATTGGACAATAAATGTGGCCTCTAGAGTGTTAACAAAATTTTACTATAGCCATATAAGGAAAAATGCCCCGCCCCCTGGTGGCCATGTTTTTTAAGCAACCAAAACCATTTTCGAACTCATCCAAGATATAGATGGGACAAATCTTCTGACCACGTTTCATCAAGATTGGACAATAAAAGTGGCCTCTAGAGTGTTAACAAGGTTTTACTATAGCCATATAAGGAAAAATGCCCCGCCCCCTGGCAGCCATGTTTTTCAATCAACCGGCATCATTTTCGAACTCGTCCAAGATATTATTGGGATCAATCTTCTGACCAAGTTTCATGAAGATTGGACAATAATTGTGGCCTCTAGAGTGTAAACAAGATTTTACTATAGACATATATAGCCATATAAGGAAAAATGCCTCGCCCCTTGGCAGCCATGTTATTCAAGCAAACGTTACCATTTTCGAACTCATCCAAGATATCATTGAGACAAATCTTCTGACCAAATTTCATGAAGATTGGACAATAAATGTGGCCTCTAAAGAGTTAACAAGGCAAATGTTGACGCCGCACAACGCACGACGGATGACGGACAAAAAGCGATCACAAAAGCACACCATGAGCACATTGTGCTCAGGTGAGCTAAAACGGGCGTATAAAAAGTTACGCATGTACAACCACCACATAATATGACTATGTCTCAAAATCTATGAACAAAACATACTTCTATAGGTAGATACATGTAATAAATACATAAATAAGCAAAGTTAGTATAGCTCTTTCATGCTGTCATCTCTAATGATCCTGCAAAGCATAGAATATAGAATTAATCCGCTCTGGGGGCAAGGGCTGCAAAGCCTTTCAGCTTTCAAGGATACAAAAGAATAATGAAAGATAAATTTTTTTGATGAATTTACATTTTCGAACATGCTTTACCCATGTTAATGTTTTATGTACATAAAAATAGTTAAAACATTTCAAACAAGAAAACGTCGGGACGGGTGATGCTCCCCACAGTTTTTTTATGTCATAATATTGCACTATATATTCAGATAAAAGGAAACGTCTTGAAATAACTTTGAACAAAATAATACGATGGATGGTTTAGCAACTTAAAAATTTCAAAGGGCCATAACTCTCTAAAATAATCATCTAACCAGAACCCACAAATAACATGGGCATCAAGGTAGTTAAGCTTCCCATAAAGCTTCATTGTATTCCAGTCAGTAGTTGGGGAGAAAAAGCCTGAACAAGAATGCACTATATGTACAGTTTAAAGAAAATTTCAAAGGGACATAACTCGGTGAATAATCATCTGACCATAACCGGCTGATAATATGCACATCTCCTGTTGGTAGTGAAGCTTCCCATAAAGTTTCATTGAATTCCTATAATAAGTTGCTGAGAAATAGCTCTGACAAGAATTGCACTATATGTACAATGGAAAATTTTAAAGGGCCATAACTCTGTGAAAAATCATCCAACGAGAATTGGCTGATAAAATGCACATCTCCTCTTGGTAGAGAAGCTTCCCATAAAGTTTCATTGAATTCCAGTCATTAGTTGCTATGAAATAGCCCGGACAAGAATTGCACTATATGTACAGTTAATGGAAAATTTCAAAGGGCCATAACTCTGTGAAAAAAATCATCCGACGAGAATTGGCTGATAAAATGCACATCTCCTCTTGGTAGTGAAGCTTCCCATAAAGTTTCATTGAATTCCAGTCATTAGTTGCTAAGAAATAGCCGGGACAAGAATTGCACTATATGTACAGTTAATGGAAAATTTCAAAGGGCCATAACTCTGTGAAAAATCATCCGACGAGAACCGGCTAATAATATGCACATCTCCTCTTGGTAGTGAAGCTTCCCATAAAGTTTCATTGAGTTCCGGTCATAAGTTGCTGAGAAACAGCCTGGACAAGAATTGCACTATATGTACAGTTAATGGAAAATTTCAAAGGGCCATAACTCTGTGAAAAATCATCCGACCAGAACTGGCTGATAATATGCACATCTCCTTTTAGTAGTGAAGCTTCACATAAAGTTTCATTGAATTCCGGTCATTAGTTGCTGAGAAATAGCCTGGACAAGAATTGCACTATATGTACAGTTAATCGAAAATTTCAAAGGTCCATAACTCTGTAAAAAATCATCTGACCAGAACCGACTGATAATATGCACATCTCCTCTTGGTAGTGAAGCTTCCCATAAAGTTTCATTAAATACCTGTTATTAATTGCTGAGAAATAACCCGAACAAAAATTGTGCACAGACGGACATACACAAGCACGGACAGACAAAGCGGAGACTATATGCTCCCCCCCCCAATTTTTTTTGGGGGGAGCATAATAAACTAGTGACCTGAAAATCATTAGGGGTCATCTGCAAGTCATGATCAATGTACCTATGAAGTTTCATGATCCTTGGCGTAAGCGTTCTTGAGTTATCATCCGGAAACCATTTTACTGTGTAAAGTCAACGTGACCTTGACCTTTGACCTAGTGACCTGAAAATCAATAGGGGTCATCTGCGAGTCATGATCAATGTACCTATGAAGTTTCATGATCCTAACCTAGGCATTCTTGAGTTATCATCCGGAAACCATTTTACTGGTTCGAGTCACCGTGACCTTGACCTTTGACCTAGTGACCTGAAAATCTAGGCATTCTTGAGTTATTATCCGGAAACCATTTTACTGGTTCAAGTCACCGTGACCTTTGACCTAGTGAAGTTTCATGATCCTAACCTTGGCATTCTTGAGTTATCATCCGGAAACCATTTTACTGGTTCGAGTCACCGTGACCTTGACCTTTGATCTAGTGACCTGAAAATCTAGGCATTCTTGAGTTATTATCCGGAAACCATTTTACTGGTTCAAGTCACCGTGACCTTTGACCTAGTGACCTGAAAATCAATAGGGGTCATCTGCGAGTCATGATCAATGTACCTATGAAGTTTCATGATCCTAGGCGTAAGCGTTCTTGATTTATCATCTGGAAACCATTTTACTGTGTCGAGTCACTGTGACTTTGACCTTTGACCTAGTGACCTGAAAATCTATAGGGGTCATCTGCAAGTCATGATCAATGTCCCTATGAAGTTTCATGATCCTAGGCGTAAGTGTTCTTGAGTAATCATCCAGAAACCATTTGGTGGACGGACCGACAGTGCAAAAAAATATACCCCCTCTTCTTTGAAGGGGGGCATAAAAAAGGCAATATCTTTAATTAAAGAAAGTGTATGGATACGGTTATGTTTTTTTTGTGTTTGGCACTTTTCCTTAATTATATCATGAAGTTTTATGTTGAAATCTTTTATAGTTTCTAGCCCTGCAAAGTTTGTGATAGATAGACAGACAAAGGGATGGATGGACTGACTTACGGACAACGCCAAAAACTATATCCCTTAGCCTTCAGCAGAGGATAAAAAGCCCTGCTCTCTCTACTTGGCATTGAGTGTTGACCACCTTCTTGTGGTAACTTGATTACAAATAACTCATAATGAAGGCAAAATGTATTACTTGAACACAAAATGGCCCCAAATTCAAACACTCACACATAATTATGTTTATGGGCAATACTAAATACCCTTTCAACTCACCTTAGCCTTCAGTGTCTGCAGCACCTCTATGTATGTGGCCAGGCTCTGGACGCCCAGGTTGTCCAGCAGAACTCCGTGGAGCCACTTAACTAGCTTCGGGTTCTGAAACCAAGCATGCAATGTGGTTAAAGACTAAACATGACTTGTATTCACAAAGCTTTGGCTTCTAAAATTGCTTGAGAAATAATGAAGAAGTTTGCTCAGCAAACGCAAAACATTTTTTGTAGACTGCCAAATAAACTCAATTAAATATAACCCCCATCAGCATTTGTTTACTATATAAGAATCTATTATTTCTTCATTTACGTTCTCAACTTTTACCATCAATTAGTCCAATTTAGCCTTTTACAAGTGTATAATACTAACCTATAATTTTAAGGTGAAAATGATGACTCAATTACATACCCATTTACATGTGGCCAACACATGTCGAACCCTCTTGGCAGTTTTGTTAATCTGGTTGCGTCTGGTGACTGATTCATTTATGTTCTGAAATCAACAATCAGCATGATATGATATGTGATAAAGAGAAAACTGGGATTAAAGCATGTAGATGAAACAACTTTGTCCGCACAGGCTAATCAGGAATGACACTTTTCGTTTTTATGGAATTTGTCCTTCATATAGTTATATAGTCTCTTCTAAAGCCCAGTTTTCCCAGGGCAAGGCCCATATATATAACATGGAAGGGTTGTTGGCCTCTATGAAAATGAAAAACAGACCTATAATTGGCATCAGACAAGTGAAAGTGCCCATCTTTTTAGTATTAAATGTAACTTGAAACACTTTAAGTGTGTTAGTCCATTGAAGCTGTGCAAACAATATTTTTGATAAAATTTCATTAACTGTACATCATACATTTTAAATTTGAAGTAATCAAAATAGATAAGCAACTTGTGAAAGCAGGAATACATGTTAATGTATAATCTAGTAAATGCTCCATTCCAGCTTATAAATACAGCTGAATCGCAAGGATATATGTATGCTCAACATCCATAATTGCTATAAACACAGTTTTCCTTCAATCACATCATTCTTAAAGGCTCTATAAAGGTCACAAATCCTATTATTATGCATATCAACTGGTCTAATTTTTACAGGATTTCAGTTACTCTTGCATAAAAACTGCTAATAACACAGCTTAGGTACAACGTTGTCAAGAATTATGGAAGATAAACCCCTTTCATAATTGGAAGAAATGTTTACATTTTTGCAACTAACGTGATGTGTAGCCTCAGAGCGTTGACATATGCTAAAAATAGCCGAAAGAAAATTCAATTTTAATTCTATTTTAACAACTTTTTAGCAGCAGAAAGTAACTTATTAGATCACTACAAACCTTTTTACCATTTAGAAGAGACCTACTTTGTGAGTGATACCGGAAAATGTTAAAAGTAATCGTTATATTTTTGGTGACCTGAGTCACATTCACTTCCTCTATCGCGAGTAAACAGCGATGTTAATAAACTGATTGTTTGTAAACAGAATTGACTTGGAGGACACTTTATTTTGAGCTCAAAACAAGTTGTATGGCTAATTTTTTTATTATTATGTCCAATAGCATATACTGTATATATTGTTTTTTGATAACCTTTATAAATAAAATATGGAAAAAAATAATTAAAAATCTGTAATTAATTACGTATCTTCACCTTCATAGAGCCTTTAAAACTATCTCATGATATTCTGAAACTTGCTGCAGAATGTGACTCCTAATCTTCATAAACCCAAACTGTGAGCTTGTATTGAAAGAAACATGGCAAGCTTCACTTTAAATGTATATCACTTCCGCACACAATCATTTTTGGTTATAATGTATTTTTTTTTTAATGCAATGAGGCAAAATTGTTCTCAATTTCTTTTGAATTAAGACAGGACAGCTACGGTCATCTGTAATACATATTCCACTGCAAATGAGCCAGGATCTGGGGGGAAAAGGGCTATGTGCATAGGTCTTTAGTATCATCCAAGACTTTTCTCCTAAATTGCATTTTTGCTAAGACGAGACTTACCTTAAATGAAAAATACAACAAATGTGGAAAGTGTCTCCCCTGATTGACCTGAGCGAGCACTACAAGCACATGCATCAAGCCAGGTTGTCCCAGAGTGAGCACTACAAGCACAAGCATCAAGCCAGGTTGTCCCAGAGTGAGCACTACAAGCACAAGCATCAAGCCAGGTTGTCCCAGAGTGAGCACTACAAGCACAAGCATCAAGCCAGGTTGTCCCAGAGTGAGCACTACAAGCACAAGCATCAAGCCAGGTTGTCCCAGAGTGAGCACTACAAGCACAAGCATCAAGCCAGGTTGTCCCAGAGTGAGCACTACAAGCACAAGCATCAAGCCAGGTTGTCCCAGAGTGAGCACTACAAGCACAAGCATCAAGCCAGGTTGTCCCAGAGTGAGCACTACAAGCACAAGCATCAAGCCAGGTTGTCCCAGAGTGAGCACTACAAGCACAAGCATCAAGCCAGGTTGTCCCAGAGTGAGCACTACAAGCACAAGCATCAAGCCAGGTTGTCCCAGAGTGAGCACTACAAGCACAAGCATCAAGCCAGGTTGTCCCAGAGTGAGCACTACAAGCACAAGCATCAAGCCAGGTTGTCCCAGAGTGAGCACTACAAGCACAAGCATCAAGCCAGGTTGTCCCAGAGTGAGCACTACAAGCACAAGCATCAAGCCAGGTTGTCCCAGAGTGAGCACTACAAGCACAAGCATCAAGCCAGGTTGTCCCAGAGTGAGCACTACAAGCACAAGCATCAAGCCAGGTTGTCCCAGAGTGAGCACTACAAGCACAAGATTCCAGCCAGGTTGTCCCAGAGTGAGCACTACAAGCACAAGCATCAAGCCAGGTTGTCCCAGAGTGAGCACTACAAGCACAAGCATCAAGCCAGGTTGTCCCAGAGTGAGCACTACAACCACAAGCATCAAGCCAGGTTGTCCCTGAGTGAGGCTCAAATATAAAACTGAGAATATGTGTCTTGTTCTGTGAAAGCTGGTCATAATGCATGTGCGTAAAGAGTCGTCCCAGATTAGCCTGTGCAGTCCGCACAGGCTAATCAGGGACGACACTTTCCGCCTTAACTTGATTTTCGGCAAGGAGGGACTTCCTTGAAACTAAAAATACCATAAAAGCGGAAAGTGTCGTCCCTGATTAGCCTGTGCGGACCGCACAGGCTAATCTGGGACGACACTTTACGCATGTGCATTAAGACCAATTTTCTCAGAACAAGACACATATGAACCAGACCTTCTTTAGGCTAACCAGTGTAGTGTTGATGACATGCAGTGCTTACTTTTTTGGCTGGACTGATTGTACATTTATTTTCGTTTCAATGTAAGCATTTGGAAACATGAAAAGTTTCTAACTAGCATTTGGAAACGTGAACAGTTTCTTACTACACATTTGATAAATAACTACAGGTATTCTGACAATTATGTATTGACCAGCATTAGCCAGTTTAGAATTCTGATTTTCACCAACTTTTATCATGTATATACAGCGTCTATAGTTTAACCTGCTACAATAAATCAATCCTACCCCAGCATTGGCCAGTTTTGACAGTCGATCCCCGACAAGGATCTTGTTGATCTTGCTAAAGATTCGACTCTGCTGAGGGGTCCAACCACTTCTGTGAAAACAAAGTCAGGCATCATAAAAGCAGTCTGCACAGACTGATCATTGACAATACATGTACTTTCCCTATTGTGGTATTTTTTGTTTAAAGGATGCATCAAAATCCCAAAATGACATTTGAAAGTGTGGTCCCAGACTAGCCTGTGTGGACTGAGGAAAAACTTGGAGAAAATACACACACATGCATTAAGCCCAGTTTTCATAAAATGTACAGCGATTCTCATATGTAAAATTTTAGTTTTTTTAAACTTAACACTTTAAAAGAAATCCTTCAGGAATCTTGTGACATTTTTACCCGTAAAACTCAGCTTCATTTAAAATTAACATGGTAAAGTACGGTATACACGACTGACCTGTTGAGATTGTCCTCCCACTCATCTCCGCGGTCGTCATGCAGAGCTGACAGCTGTTTCTCGACGTCCGACATTGCATTGTGGGACTTTCCCGTCTCAAATATGGCTGGTATCTGGGTCGGTACGGACACAACATCCAGCAAAATATCTGGCTCACTACAGTTAGACATTGTTATCTTCTTTGTAAATAATGTTGTTATGTTACTCATTTTATTTTGTTTATTTTTAGGGTTGTGGGGCTTGGGGCTGATTTCACACATGTCCGAACAGGGACTGCACATAATGCAGAGTCAGGCTTTTTTGATGTTTTTACTCCAGCAAATTATCTCCATTGCAGCAATATATCTGATGCAAATGTTCACAAGAAGCAACGCCTTTTTAACAATTATGCAGAAGCAGACCTGGACTTAGGAATTTTCACCAATTAACATTTATTTTTTTCATGACAAAATCAAGCACATGGTTATTTTTACTTGTGGTATTCAAAAACTATTCAAGTCATTGTGTGTGCACATTTTTACTCCAAATATTTGCCTTTTAGGCAAACAGGTATATATAAAAATTAAATTGTGCACAACAGTTCAGTTTTGACTTCATCATTATGGGGACTATAATCATGGTTGTTACATTTGATCATATTTGCCAAAGTAACTCAAAATAACTTATTAAAGATGGAAATAAAATGTGTGTCGTAAAAAACTTGATAAAACACAAAACAGTTTAACCTTCCTACCCAATTTTTTGGAAAGATTAAAGTTATATTATGGGCATCTAACAGTTTATGCTATGTTTATAGGTGTCTATTGCAACCCTTGTTTTTTTTGGCGTTTTCACTTCATATACACTTATTTTTGTTAATGCAGCATCAACATACTAAAACAATATCCCGGAAATAGAAAAATAATGCATTTGAATATCAACCATACTTTCTATTTGACAACTGACGGCAGAAATGATTCGATGTACAATGTGAGTCTTAATGTAGTTTTCATGCAGATTCGTTCATTCAACACAAAGACACAATTTTGTTTTACGAATCATTTCGGCTTAGAAGACTGAGTTAGTCATGTAAAATATTGAATACAATATAAGAGCCTTGTTCTGAGAAAACTGGGCTTAATGCTTGTGCAGTTCACACAGGCTAATCAGGGACGACACTGTCTGCCTAAACTAGATTTACGGTAAGGAGGGACTTCCTTGATACAAAAAATACAATAAAAGCATTAGTGTTGTCCCTGAATAGCAGATTAGCCTGTGTGGACTGTACAGGCTAATCTGGAACGACACTTTACGCACATGCTTTATGCCCAGTTTTCTTAAAACGCGACTCATAATTTTTTTTATAAACAACTGGTAGCAAGATGAGTTGTAGATAATTGGTCAGTTACCACACCAAACTATTTTGACCTGTTAATTCTTTTCAGCTCAATTCAACAGTGAAAAATGCGCACAATATCACTTTAATGGAAACAAAGAACTTTTTGGTCTAAGAATTAACTTTTCCACTTGGTTCTCTCCATTGTTATATTTTACAGAATGCTAGTAGAAGTTCACTCAACAAAGCAGATGACCGCTACATACGGCATGGCCTGATCGAGACTCTTGTTCCTGGGAAACTTCTCCATGTACAGCATGCGTACTGGTCGTGCATTGCTGGCATCTGGGTGGGCACTCCAAGGCTTGGAGTAGCAGTGGTCGACACTCACTATGTCTAGACCAACCAGCGCCATGATTGCTATTTAAAGAAACATAAAATACAAGAAAATAAATATCTTAGTACTACAGGGGCCTTACTTCTTCCTTACAGGTAAGATATGGCTGGACACCAATTATAAAGTATCTGAAGTCACACCACATCAATATGCAGTAGGCACAAGTTAATCAGGGACAACACTCTCCGCCTAGACTGGATTTTAGTTACATTGTAAGAAGATACTTTCTTGAAAGGAAAATTCATAAAAATGGAAAGTGTTGTCCCTCATATGAATATTTATTTACAAAACACATGCCTGTATCTATGTTTTACAACATCTTTTTGTCTAATTAGGAAAAGTACCCATAATGGTTTGCTTGGGATAAAGTAGCATGTAAAATCCTGCTTATGGCAACATTGCAGTCTTGAAATCCTTAAATTGAGAAAATCATGTTATGAAATAGGTAATTTTGGGTGGCATTTATTCATTTGCCAAAATGACCATTTTGTACTTAAATTGGTATTAAGAACAAACGCTATACAGAACAAACACAATAAGTTGTTGCTTTTCAACTCTCACAAAACAATGTTTCTCTTTTTTATTTGTAAGCAAATTTCAGTAATCTTTGATTTTTGTTGTTCACTGAGGTGACTACAACCCTCTTGGTACAGCAGAATTAAACCTGCTGATATGCGGTTGGAAAGACAGTTCCGGTGTTTTGCATATACAGTAAAACTGCAATAACTCGAGGAAGCACGGGACTGACCTCGATGCTTGAGTAATCGCAGGTTTTGAGTAATCCATGGTACATGTATTATTTGTTTTCATTGTCTCGGTTGATGATGCTTAACTCTGACCGCAAACGCTTTATTTACATGTAAGACAGTGCTAGAGAAAGAAAAGACTTAGTAAAAATCACTTAAGGTTAAGCATATTTAAAATAGAACACAAGGTATGTACATGCACATGAAAAATTATCTGATACGCTCTGTTTTATGCCATACATTTTATCATAATTATCGGTTGCTGGTAATTATTTAATTATCATTAAAACTGTGTAGCTTTGATATGCATCTCAGAGGATGACAATGTGCAGTGTTTCTCAAACTGCAACTTACTTCACACCTAATTGAGCGTCTTTTGTCTGCTTGATTGCGCTGTTTTCACAACTAAAATATTTTTAGCACCGACCAGACGAGAAAGTGTCCTCGAAAAATTGCTTGTTTATTAGGTGTGAAATGCCTTTCAGGGACCGGCACACGTCCTTGAGTTATCAAAAATCGCATGTTTGAGTTATTGCGGGTATTTTTATATAGAAATTAAGGGAAAATGCTAGGGACTTCCTTTAATGCTCGAGTAATTGCCAGTTTTCAAGAAATCGCCAGCTTGAGTTATTGCAATCGACTGTAGATTGTTCGTGAAGCACTGATGACCACTTTTGATTTTGTTTGTTTGCAAAGTTTTTACTTTTGATAAGACTTTACAATTCCCTAATCAGGGGGGGTAAGCACGTGATAGTCAAGATGGCGATGTCCATGCACAGACATTTATTTTTCGCCGTTTTATACCCTTTATTACTTGTGTATTTTTAAATAACGCTCACTTTCCAGCCATAACAGTAAACCTGTGAATAGTGTTTATTTCGTTATAAAATTCGCTTTATATCTCGACTTTACTACCCGCAAATATTTTTAGTGGAGCTTTAATTAGGTCATACGCTAAGAAATTTCGCAGCGAGTAAAGTTGAGATAAAGAGCGAATATCAACATGAAATAAACGCTAGTAACTTTCTTGCTGGTATGGCTGGAAAGTGAGCAGCATTTAAACAATAAATACTAGAAATGGCGCGGCAGAGGCCGACGCGTATCCCCACGCCGAATGTTTGACCTAGGTGTGCCCCAGGGTTGGTAATGGGGCCATGCATAGCTGAGATTGACCGTATTGTCATAAGAGAAGTTCATCATCAATTAGAAGTGAATTGGTGTAGAAATGAAGAAGTTATAGTAAAAGGCAATTTTGGGTGGGTGTGACATATGTGGGCAGGGCGCCCCAGGGTTGGTAATTGTGCCATGCATAGTTGAGATTGACCGTATTGTCATAAGAGAAGTTCAGTATTAATTTGAAGTGAATCGGTGTAGAAATGAAGAAATTATAGTAAAAGGCAATTTTGGGCGGGTGTGGTCTATGTGGGCGGGGCCCCAGGGTTGGTAATGGGGCCATGCATAGTTGAGATTGACCGTATTGTCATAAGAGAGGTTCAGTATCAATTTGAAGTGAATCGGTGTAGAAATGAAGAAATTATAGTAAAAGGCAATTTTGGGTGGGTGTGGTCTATGTGGGCGGGGCGCCCCAGGGTTGGCAATGGGGCCATGCATAGTTGAGATTGACAGTGTATTGTCATAAAAGAAGTTCAATATCAATTTGAAGTGAATCGGTGTAGAAATGAAGAAATTATAGTAAAGGCAATTTTGGGTGTGGTCTATGTGGGCGGGGCCCCAGGGTTGGTTATGGGGCCATGCATAGTTGAGATTGACCCTAATGTCATAAGAGAAGTTCAGTATCAATTTGAAGTGAATCCGTGTAGAAATGAAAAAATTATAGTAAATGGAATTTTTTGGTGGGTGTGGCCTATGTGGGCGGGCGCCCCAGGGTTGGGATTGGGGCCATGCATAGTTGAGATTGACCCTAATGTCATAACAAAAGTTCAGTATCAATTTGAAGTGAATCCGTGTAGAAATGAAAAAATTATAGTAAATGGAAATTTTTGGTGGGTGTGGCCTATGTGGGCGGGGCGCCCCAGGGTTGGGAATGGGGCCATGCATGGTTGAGATTGACCGTATTGTCATAAGAGAGGTCCAGTATCAATTTGAAGTGAATCGGTGTAGAAATAAAGAAGTAAATGTAAAATAACCTAAAAAAATGAGTGATAATTTCTGACGCGGCCCCACCCCAACCGCTATAACTTTTGACCCAGGGGTCAGATCAAAATTCCAAATAGTGCAGGGTCGCACATATGCTCATAGCTACCATGTGTGTAAGTTTCAAGGTTCTAGTGCTTTTAGTGTAGGAGGAGATAGTGGCCAGGACGGACGGACGGACGGACGGACTGACGGCGGAGATAACCACAATATCCCCACCTTTTTTTCAAAAAGCGTGGGGATAACAAGTAGTAAATGGTATAAAACAGCGAAAAATACCTGCCTCGGCATGAACGTCGCCATCTTGACTATCACATGGTTACCCCCTCTGCTTATACTAATCATGATTGCCGTGTACTGATTTAAAACATGGACTTCTAGAAAAGCTGAAGAAAGGCAACTGCTTGTGTTCAAGATTGCAACACTTAGAAAGATACTTGGACAAGATGAGCAAGGAAGACAGGAAGGCCCTCAACCGGACAAAAATGAAAAAGGTTTATGTACAACAACACCAGTGGCTTGGTGATTTACTCTGGAAGGATAAGAAAAGGATTTCTAACATTGTTATTAACAGAGGAGTGGATGGGACAACCAAGAGGGGCCACGCAAGAACAACATGAATGTTGGCTACACTCCCTAGATAAGATGAGGTTCCTCAAATCCTAACATGGGGGGCCCAAGACAGAGACCAATGGCGTTTATTGCGGGAACCCAGGTTGACGCACCAAAGCATTGAGATAAGGCCCAGAAGATTTACTATTATGAACCATTCCAGTAAAAAGGACGATTACGTTAAAAAATAAGAACTGAAATGGATGGACCATTAATAACAGGAAACTGAAACCGCTTGATTGATTGAAAATGATGAATGGTACATGTACATGTAAAATCTTAACTAATCCAGTGTGAGGTTATACACAACATATTGGTAAGATTTGCTTCCTGGCCAAAAGTTTGATTTGTGAACGAAATAGCCTCAACTTTCCTCTGTTTTTTATTTTATTTTCGGACGCCAATTGGGAATTTTAGCATTTTTGCTCAATTGGGGACAGTACCGTTTACATGTAATATAAACTGTATAAAGAAGGAAGAATATTGCAGGTTACATTAACCTTTGCTTTCGCCATCCTTCAGTAAGCATGTTCTGAAATCAACTGGTCTATATGGTAGTCCATATAAACGGACTCCCGGAGCCTTTGATAATTTTTGCTATGGCGGCTCTGGCAGTCCGTATGCACCCCTTCATAAACATGGGTGCAGTTCAGCACAGCGAATCCGTGCGCTTCACTAAACAGACGTCGTTCGAGACAAATTGAGGAAAATAATGAATAAACTTCATAAAAATGTTAAATTTACCTGAATGGCAACCTACAAATTTACCTGAATGGCAACCTACGGATGTTATCCTTTGCATGCACCCTATAAAAACACGACAATTTTTCAACACACTTTTCTCACTGACATGTTAATGTTTAAATTTGAAACAGTGTATTATGTATCGAATACCACATCGTTATCGACTTTATAGGCTGGAGCACATAACCCGGCGTGCAAAATATTGGTGAACTGCGACCTAACCAATATTTGGTCAATTTTCCAATATGGCGGATACAGCGTACAAAACAAAACCTAAGTCAATAAAGTCAATTATTTCTTTCTTTAATGGTACCATTTGGATAAGTTTGTGGTTTAGAAAGGTAAACTTTAATAAGTTCTTGCAGTTTCAGTGTTCCTTGACCCTTGCATTTTTGATAACATTTTGCACACATGGACAAGAGAGAGCGCATTGCAACTCGAAGCAGCCCATTGGGCTATAAAGCTTAGAGTTGAATTATTGCAACTAGTCTATATTGCTGCTGGTGAACATGAGCCACATTTATGAGAAATGACATAATTCACAAATTGACTCAATGAAACCTTGTATCAAGCTACTTATATATCAATTTTACATTGTGATCTACCAACCTGTGATATTAAAATATGTCTCGTTTAAAGCAGTTTTTAAGAAAACATTTTACTGGGTGTACGGAAGAAACCCCCTTCGGAAGAAACCCCCTTCCCAAAAAACGGCATAGCGGAATAAACCCCCTTTCATATTTTGCATATCCGGAATAAACCCCCTCGCTAGTTTTGCATATACGGAATTAACCCCCTTCCATAGCAGAATTAACCCCCTTCCATAGCAGAACAAACCCCCTTCCATAAAGAAAGAATATGCACATTTTTGTAAAATATTTTGTAATACGCTAGCAATTCTTACGACACAGGAACAGTTACTCCGATCTTAATAAAAAGACGAATGCTTCGGTAATTGTAGGTAAATATGTACGTACATGTAATATCGTCGTCACGATCGGCGCGGGGCGCTAATTTGTCGTTGCTGCATTTTATTAAATTCGTCTTCAACGTAAAAATATTCTTGCCTATGTGGGGTTATTGTAACATATTTTTATCAATATAGTACAATATAACACATATAAAACTCCTATAATCTCAGTTTAACAAATGCAAGTAAAATTCACACAACCATTTAAGCATTATCAAGTTGTTAACAAACTGCCTGTACACTTTTTTAATCAGCACAAAGCAGTTTGCAAATAAACTTTCACACCTTCATTTTATTAAACAGACGAATTAACAACTTATGAACTAACGACCGGTACACTCCTTTAATCAGTTTTTCGCACCTTCTTTTGAAGTGATATTATGCGCGTTTTTCACTGTTGAATTGAGATTCACAGCTCGAGTATTTAATGTGTATCATTAACAACTTGTGAACAAAAGGCCGGTTCAATTCTTTCATCCGATTTTCGCACATTAATTTAAAGTGATATTTTGCGCTTTTGTTCACTGTTGAAGCTGAAAAAAAAAGAATTAACATGTCAATAAACTGTCCAGTAATGTCCCGAAAAAATCCATATAACAAAATTGTGTCTGTGTGTCGTATGAATGAATCTGCACTTAAACTAAATTAAGATTCACGTCGTACATCGAGTCATTTTGTCAATTGTCCGAACGAAAGTACGTTTTTTATTCCAATGCATTATTTTCTCTTTCCGGGATATTGTTTTGATGTGTTGATGCTGCATTAACAAATATAAGCATATATGAAGTGATAGAAAAAACAAACAAACAACGGTTGCAATACACACTCATAAAGTTTAAAACGTAGCATATGCTGTTAGATGTGCATAACACTTTTATAATGGATTTTGGATACCACTTCGGAAGGGGGTTTATTCCGCCTGTCTAAAAACTTGAAGGGGGTTTGTTCCGCTATGGCGTTGTTAGGGAAGGGGGTTTCTTCCGCTATGGAAGGGGGTTTATTCCGTGTATGCAAAATATGAAAGGGGGTTTGTTCCGATATGCTGTTTTTAGGGAAGGGGGTTTCATCCAAAGGGGGTTTATTCAGGTAATCATTTTACTGTGACAGATTATCAGATACGACTACGAGACAATCAAACAAACACTCCTTTGTTATCAATTCAGTAAACAGTAGACAGGAGATGAAAGCAAATGTAAAATAAGTAAGATTCTTCTTTTTAATTATCTAACCAAGCGCCTAAGGATAATTTAAATAAATTATTTTCACAAATCTGATCCACTTTTGTAGTTTTTGATGTCGCGAAAAGATGTGACACACGTAATAATACATAATCTGAATGAAATACATGTTTCTAAGTTTTGGAAGTAATACAATATTACCTTTAAAGAAATTCAACGTTATCAAAAGTCACACAATATAAGTTATTTGGGTCTTTAACTTTATTAAATGTTATTTACAATAATTATGACGCTTAGTGTACCCAAAACAAACTAAATTGCGTGAATTGGAAACAAGGCAAAACGGTCGTATCATCTAACTTTTAAGAATAAACAGAGCGCTTTGTGTAATTTTTTAGTCAACGGACACACTAGTTTAGCAGTTTTGATGTAAAAAAAATTGCACGCAAACACTTCTATAGATATAAAGATATTGTTTCGGACAATTAGACATTCCATATAATATGCAAAGTTAAAAAATACAGGAACACAAGCAACGAAATATTTCTTGATTATTATTTCACTTCGTTATATTGATTGAGATTGAGGCCATAATTTTTGTGCGATCTTGATAACAATTGTAACAATCACAAAAGGGCAACTTCTTACTAAAATCTTAATTTGACAACACTAAAAAGGTCTTTTCTCCGCCTGGACGTTTCGCTCCTGGTCTTTTCTCCTCCCAAACCCTAGTCTTTTTTCCTCCCAATTTTTTTTGTTATCATCTGTATATTTAGGTAGGAGAAAATGAAGTATGTGATTAAAGAATGGTTAATGAAGGAGAAATTTAGTTATACCAATATTATATATAATATACACATATATATCAGTGAGTAGTGTTATATTTAATAAAATTTTGTTGTAAGTCTATAAGTCTATAGAAGAAATAGTAATATAGCAACATATTATTTTAAGTTTCTGTTTTGTTTGATAAATTCTCGATATTCAGGAAGATATCATGATCGACAGCGCATATCGCCCAACGCAGCAAAGCCGCGGAGGGAGACCACGTCCGGTTATTGTAAAATTTCAATATAATAAACAAAGGGAGATGGTCCGGAAATTATCATTTGAGGCCGAAAAGCAACAAACCCTGAAGCAACAGAACATCGGCATTGGTGTGCAGCTACCGAAGGAAGTTCGAGAATCCCGAAAGCCGCTGTATGACGTCATGCGCCAAGCAATAAACTCCGGAAAAGACGCGAGGTTCGTTGGGAAAGATCTACAGATAAATGGCCAGATCTACAAGGCTGGAAACCAGGAGCGATCGGCTAACCAATAGGAGGGTCAAGAGCAGTCCCTTAACATTGCTGCGTGGAACGTGAAGGGTCTAAAACGGAAGTTAGGGGACGAGGAGTATATTAATTACATAAACTCGTATGATATTGTGTTCCTATGTGAAACCTGGATACGAACTGACGCTTGCTTAATTTAGATATCAATGGTTGTACAAGTGAACATATCTTTGGACAAAAATCAAAGCAGAAAAGGTTAGGAAGATGTAGTGGAGGTATTTCTCTTTACCATAAAAACTATCTTAAAGATAAAATTCATATTGTTGAAAAAAAATATAAATGGATAAAATTAGATAAAAATGTTTTTTCTCACAACACAGATGTATATTTGTGCCATGAATATAGGTCACCAAATGTAGGAAAATGTTTTCGAGCAGAAACCGATGACTTCGATTTTTTTTGAATATTTAGAATCTTCTATTTTAAAGTATGATAATTTAGGATATGTATTTATCACAGGCGACATGAACAGTAGAGCATCTAATGACTGTAACTATATTTTGTTCGACAAATATCTAGATGAGAACCAGCCATTTGTTTGTAAACATAATAGTATTCAACGGCGTAGTAGTGAAGACCCAGTCATTGATGCGTATGGTAAACAATTGTTACAGCTATGTTGTGCTACGGGATTTGTAATAGCCAATTGGCGCTTAGGTAACGATAAAACAGGAGAGTTCACTTTTTGTTACTCAAGGGGTGTAGTTGACTATCTTTAACTAAAATACGAAACGTTTCAGCTGATCGAAAACTTTTCAATTAATGAACACAATGAATTTTCAGACCATGCTTGTTTATCGTTTACAAAGGCATTATAGTAAAAACATACCCTGATCCACCCACACACAAGTGGAACGAGCCATACACATGTATATTGCGTTCGACATCGATAAGATTGATTGGTTCCGACAAGAGTTATCCCTCAAATTAGAACCTTTGCAACCGGTCATCTCGCCGGAGAGCAACGATGATATGTCAGATATGACGAACACATTCACACAAACAACATCATTTGTAGCAATGTTCGTATTCGGTAAATATAAAAAGATGCCTAAAACTAGTAGTTACAAAACCCGCAAAACTAACAAACCATAGTTTAACGAACAATGTGCCAAGGACAAAAATGACTTTAAAACAAAAATGAATAATTATAACCGTAACAGATCAGCGGAAAATAGGATCTCGTTTTCCAAAGCAAGAACAAAGTATAATAACAGTAAGAAAAAAACATTGTTTGCTTACAGGTACAAAGAAGGACAGCGCTTGGATAAAATGGCATCATTAAACCCACGTAAATTTTGGAAAACAGTCAAAAGTAAAAACAAGAAAGGAGACCTTGATACGAAATCTTTACATGCGAATGATCTGTTTGAACATTTCAAAACATTATTCGATAATAAAAATGAAAATCACACTCACATAAGTGACGGTTCAACTATAAGCGATCACTTATTAGATTCTGATATTTCTGAGATTGAGATAAAAAAAGCTATTAATCAGCAAAATAACAGCAAAAGCCCCGGTCCTGATCAGGTCCAATCAGAGCTATTTAAACACACTGCCGATATAATTATACCATTTCTTAAATATATTTACAATCGTGTATTCAAAACGCATGAATATCCACATGAATGTGGAAAGGAAATTGTCACTCCGATATATAAACAAGGGGATGCAAAACGATGCAAAAAAATTATAGAGGAATAACACTTACCAACATCATTGCAAAAATGTTTTCCCAAATATAATTGAAAATGGTTAAAAGAATGGTCAAATTACAATCAAAAAATTACCCCGAATCAATTTGGATTCCAAAAAGGAAAATCAATATCCCACTGTATTTTTATTTTGCAATCAATTATAACAAAAATGTTGAGTGAAAAAGACAAACTGTATTGCGTCTTAATAGATTTTCAACAGTTTTTTGACCGCATAGACCATGAGCTCCTGTGGCACAAATTGATGAAGGAAAAAGTGAGTAATCATTTTATCGAGTCCCTGAAAGCTATGTACAATACTGTCAAGCTGTGTGTAAAATTTAATGCACAGTTGTCTCCCTCCTTGAGTTATAACTCCGGCGTAAAACAAGGAGACCCGAGCTCTCATCTATTAGCAATGTTTTTTCTCAATGATTTGATTGACAATATAACTTCAGACAGACTTATAACCTTAGAAAATATTAGGCTATTTCTAATATTATACGCTGATGCCATGATATTGTTTGCCAAATCACCAGAATGTTACAAGAAGTCGTAATGTTAAAAGAAGTCGAGAATTAGGCAAGCCGTTCAAAAGCGTTTACAACATAATAATTTAAGTTCAATGTAGACAAAGTTCGCAACGGGAGAGAGATTAATCAAAAAGTGGATTATTCAGCGCAGTTAAGAATCCATTGACAGTGGCTGCGAATAAAATACTGTCATAAAGTTTCTTTCAGTCCAAAAAAGTTTGAGGAGTTTTAAACTACTCAGTTCTACACTTTCGAGAAGTTTTTTTAACACGTTGTTTTGTTAGTCACTTGATATTCTAGAATGTCCGAAGCTTGATAATCATTCTATGATTTAGGTTTGACGTTTCGTTTATTTCTTGCTGGTGTTAATATCATGACAAGGTATATATGGTCGGCACACACTACCCACCCGACTACTTTGTATACGAAGGTTTGTCGACACGCATTGCGTATATCATGTGGCTTTTTAGTTTTCTGAGAATGGATGAAACACAGCCAGCCTTCATCACTTTATCCTAACCCCATGTTCGCTTGTTATTTTGTTGCACTAGTGTTTCTTATCCGCAGAGTAAACAATTAATAATTAATTGTGAATTATTATTAAAGGCAATTGGTTATTTCCCTCGATCGAGTGAAAGACACGCGGGAAGAATTTATCTCTTTATAATATTTCCACAGTTTCACTCTTTCTTTATATTTGTGACATTTGCTTAAATAGATAATTTTCTGGTGGCTCTAACGATTTATTTAAGTGTTAATTCATGGATCTCTAATATTAATAACGTTTGTCACTTCTAATTTTATTTTTTGTTTGTTATGCAAAATGGGATCTTTTTTTTACCATCGCTTTTAAAAACTAAACTTTTTAACTATATTTTCCGCCTCAATCGTGATACATTGACTCTCTCCGGATTCTCCGCTGATTGGTGCAATAAATCGTCTGCTGATCCAGTGTGCTGGAGCCTTTCTAGTTGGGGGGTGGTCACTCTCTTACACTGCCGTTCATGTATGTTGGCACGAACGACAACTCTGCTAGGAGAATGGGGGTGGTATGTCTTAAGTTAGTGTCGCATAGCCTCCTGTCGCGGGTAGTCGAAAACAAAAGTTGTCGTAATGAAAATTTGCAAAACTTGTGGAGAAGGGTCTATAATTGAAGAAACTGAAGATGGGAAGACATTTTCTGTTTGTACCGACTGCGGCACACTAGATAATGAAACACCAGAACTAACATCAGAACAGCAGTTTAGAGTAAGAATCATAGACGAATAATTTTGGGATGTGATAATTCGGATATAGAAAAGTTATTATCAGGACGCTGTGCCCTGTTTGCCTTCGTCCGCCTTGATGCCCCTTTTGACTAGTTAATTATTAGAATAATTATATGAAAGTCTTGAGTCTGACAAGCTTTCATTTATTCAAAACTGCACCCGCAGCCGAGCGTGGCACCTGTTATGCGGTGCTCTTGTTTTAGTAAACTCATGCCAGTTTTTGGTAAACTTGTACCTACCCGAAGTCAACTGGTACAAGATAAACATAAATTGGTCCATGATGGTCATTTAATTTATAAGTCTTAATAATAGAAATGAGGTCATTTTTAATTTGTTAAGAGTTGACTGTAAACCTTACTGATATGGTTTTAGTAAATTCTTTAAAGATTATTGATTTGTTGCTCTTACAAAATTTGAGATTTTATTCCATGTAATTTTGAACTTCATATTGTAACCCAGAGTTCAGGGGGAAGATTAAAACTATATATATATATATATATGTTTTTTAAATATTTAATTAGTTCACCATAAATAATAAATATAAACTGATACTGCAGTACATCTTGAAGGAAGAGATTCCGCAATCTGGAAATAATGATAATGCATTCATTATTTAAAAGAATGCATAATATACAACTAGATAAAACAGGAATGCCAATTATTCACAGCCATTTGGTGTTGTCTGTCCGTCTGTCTTTCCGTCCGTCTGTCCGGCAATTTTGTGTCCGGAGCCATATCTTGGAAGTGCTATGGCGGATTTCATTGAAACTTGGTATGAGTATATATATGAATTAGAGGATGATGCACCTCTAACGGCATTGTAAGCCATTAAATAATCACAGAGTTATGGCCCTTTGTATCTTGAAAAATTGCTTTTTTTCTGTGTCCGGAGCCATATCTTGGAAGTGCTTTTACAGATTTCATTGAAACTTGGTAGGAGTATATATATATATATATATATATGGATAAGAGGATAATGCACGTTGGCGTTGTCCATCCGTCCAGACAACTTTTTGTGTCCAGAAGTATATTGGTGAGGGATATTAATTCAACAAATATGCTTGTTCAATCTAGTGGCCATGTTAACATTAACATAGCAGATATGGAAAAATACAATTTCACATAAAATGCATCTTCTTTAAATATAAACATTACAGAACATGCAACAGAAAATTACACTACACAGAAATACATAAAACAGATAACATTTGCAATGAACATCATTACATAGTCACGTACACAAATCATACAGCTCACTTACCAAAATGTGGTTCTGAATACTAAATCTTCACTCACACAATCATGTCTCGTTTGTTCATTGGCGAAACTGTAAGTGGATAACATGAACAGTGCAGACAAAGAATAGTGATAAAATGTTAAAATAGCAACTATACCGAAGTTCGAACACTACAACTTTAAGTCGAAGAATAAGAGAATTACATGTATATGAAATACGGGCAAACTGTGACAAATGAACCGAGCAAGTAGACAAATACTTGAACATACCTTTTTAAGAAAGAAGATAAAACTAACAAATGCTGTACGTGAAATAAGAATGTGTCTTCCCGCTCTGAACTCCGTGGTCAATGTGATTTATACATCACTAAAGTCCTCAAGGATAACTCCTTGAGGATACCTACATAAGTTATTAACCAATCAAATTTAAACTAACAACAAATTTAAACTAACAATAGAAATGATTACAAGAGCGTAGAAACCGGTCTCGTATAATTTAAAGGTGAAGTGGACTCGACCGACATAATTATTCTGAAGTATGGTAAAATATGATATGGGCACAATATCATATGCATTCAGTTTTAAATTGTGTTTGTTTTTTCACATTTAATTGTTTTCACACCTGTAATGTTTTGCAGGGAACAACTATAACTGATGGCAATTTTTCCGGACTGAAGAACGGTTGCAAACGTTTCAACCGGAAACAGAAAGGATTTGAAAAATGGCATACAGATGGAAAATTACTAATAGCAAAGGTTGGGGCACAGATGAAACTAAATGAAAACATGATTGAAGGTGCCCAAGGCCATTTTGAGCTTGTATTCAATGATCTATTTAGAACGAGTACAAACTATAAACAAGCAATGTGTATTGCATGTCTCTTTGTTGAAACCAGAAACTCAGGGCGGGCAATTAGACTCATTGACCTGTGTAACTGTCTGAATGAGGCAAATCTACTGAGCAAATGTAGTAAGGCTGTGTATTACTTGAGGTCTATTCGCAATGTTCAAATTAAAGAACCATCTGTTGATGACAAAGTTGAACATTTTTTACAAGGTGTTGGAATGGACCAAGGTATAATAGAATTAACAAAGCAAGTTATGGATGTTGTTGTTGACGGATTTCTTTCAGAAGGGCGAAGTATACATCTAACTGTGATATGTGCAGGATATTTTGCTTGGCATGCAAGAACTACTGGGAGTCTACTTTCTAAGACTTTCAAGAAGTACTGTGATAAATTTGGCTTCACAAACTCAACTTATCTTAACGAAAGAAAACAAGAAGTAAAACATTTTCTGGTTTCCTTGGCAAAAGAACTACCATGGATGTCAAATAAAGACAAAATTCGTGCTAGTGATCATATCAATGACATTATAAAGAATAAATCATATCTTTTGGTTAAAGCCAAGCTAACCAAAACAGAAGTTATCAAAAGGAAACTGGAAACAGATGTGAATAATACAAATATAATTGATCCAACAGTTGGCAGTCAGAGTGCCATTGATGTAGGCAGTGATACAAATAAAAGTAGTGTTGTCCAAAGAGCTGCAAAAAAGAGGAAATACATGGAGAGCCAGATTGAACAGCCATCTATGGTCTTTAGAAATTGCCCAAGAACTGCACAATCAAGACATAGCAGGAGATCACATGATGGTCATCCAGACAAAGATTCAGGTGATCAGTTGACGAGTTGTGTGCCTGAAAATGGGTGTAATGATTCGGAGGAGATAGATTTGGGAAGTGATGATGACACAGATATTTATATACTCAATCCTGATGAGGTCCTACAGCGCAAAGAAGCATTGAACAAATTTGAGTTTAAGTGAACCTTTGTCAGTTATATTCAGAGTAATGCAGGACAAACATCAATTTATAACTAATCTAATACTAAATAGTAATAAAAATGACCTTTTTATGCCCCCTTTCGAAGAAAAGGGGGTATATTATAGTTTTCGCACTGTCAGTCTGTCTGTCACACTTTTCGTGTCCGCTCTCTAATTCAAATAGTTTTCATGCTATCTTTACCAAACTTGGTCAGAAGTTGTATGTAGACAATATCTAGGTCAAGTTCGAGAATGGGTCATGCCGGGTCAAGAACTAGGTCACGGGGTCGAAAAAACAAATCGAAGGGAAGTAATAAGCTTTAAATGGACATAATTATCTGACCTGCCAAATGATATATTCTTGTTAAATAAATCAAAGCGGTGTTTCTGACAAACACATCATGGTAAAAGGTCAAGGTCATCCTTCAAGGTCTAAGGTCAAAAATACAAATCCAAGGGAAGTAATAAGCTTTAAAGGGAGATAATTATTCAATATTGAACATAGCAACTTGATATTTGGCATTCATTTGTATCTCACGGAGCTACACATTTTGAGTGGTGAATCTAAAGTCACGGTAGTGGCTTTTAATTATTTGCTACTAAAAATAGATAGTGGCTTTTAATTATTTGCTACTTAAAATAGACATTTGTTAGAGACAATTATTTTCAAGGGAAGTAATTTATATAATTATAAATATCATATTATATATTTCCTTACCAAGAATTTAAGTTCTTTTCACAGTTACTGTACAGATTTTTTACTTTGATTATTTATAATTCAAATGATTGATTTGTCAAAGTTTTTTTAAAATGATATTATCATTTCTTTGTACTACTTTGTGAATGGTAGGGTTCATTACATACCTGTGGACTTATGTCCATAGATACATGATGAACTCTGGCTATGCTCTCTTTGATAAACCACAAGCCTTGATTGTCAGTGATGTCTGACTTGGTCATTTTTGACTGTCTACAGACCCCCCCCCCCGGTAGATTGGACAAAATCCAAGGGAAGTAATAAGCTTTAGAGGGAGATGATTTATAAACCTGCCAAATGATAAATAGAAATTTTATTTCAAAGCGAGGCAGTAGGGGGCATTATGTTTCTGACGAACACATATCTTGTTGTGTATGAAGTGACTAAATGTACTACTAAGATAAGGTCTTGTTATTTGTTACATATTCACGGACACAATTACTTTTAATATTTATGTCAAGTATTTGTCTACCACTCCTTCGAAGAAAAGGGTGTATATTTGTTTGCATCTGTTGGACAATCGGTCATAAGAAAATTTTGTTTCCAAACAATATCTTTAGAGCCCTTATGCATACCATCATCAAAATTGTTCAGAATTGAAGCTTACGAGGACATGTAACTAGAAATTTAAGAGGTTCACCATTTTTAACTCTTATCCATAAATACTGGATAAAATATGGTATATAACCGAATAAGTGATACTGTATGTGTTTGATTTGCATGATTATTGCTCTTTTCTGTGAATGTTAATAAGTTATTTACAATTAAATAGTTTTGTCGTAAATTGTAGTTTTGTTGTATACTTTAAAAACAAAGATATCTTATAACCAGCCACATATGCTCATCTTTTGTTTTGTTAGTATTAAATGCGATCTAATTATTTCTTATGATTTTAATCTCGCATTTTGCCTTTATTAATTTGTTATCAATTCAGGTCGAAAATCCCTGTTACCAAACATAGACAAGTGTCCGCTAAAGGACCTGAGTTTGAATGAAGGTATTGCACTAAAAGTTCGTAAATAAATAGCTTATTTGAACGCCAGCCTGTGGTTTCTTTAGGGGCCAGTCATGTCAAGGTCAGTGGGTCAGGTATCGATGAATAAAAAGATCAGCGGTCACTTGGCTTCCAGACAATAACTTCAGTTTGCATTGACCAATGTGGACGAAATCCCTGGTCTAGCCACACAACTTGTGTGGGGCTGTCTTGAAGTTCCTTCAATGCCCATTCCAACTTGCCTCTGATTTAAGTATGACAGTCGTCAGTTACTGGCACTTTGCTTTGGGAAACAAATCCAACCTAATAAACTGTTACACAAATTAGAAAAAAGCATAGATCAGTAACATTAGCTTTATTTTGAAGTCACATTGAACAGTTCATCACCACATATCCTGAAGTTTTGTGTGCAGTGTGCTTCGTCAACTTTTAGCTCGTTGCCACTTTTTTCCTCATATCTTGATAAAACTTGCTCAGAATGCTTATCTGGACAGATGCATGTATCGAAAACATTATATATTGTAAATCAACGAAAATCAAAGGCATCATTTTTTTCAGCGCAATAATAATCGAGCTACTGCGTTGAAACTAAAAGTAAGTGACAGGGAAGTCAAAAAGGAAATCTCAACGCAACCATCAACGTTGATACCCCAAGCCAATCTGAACGCTTCGGACAGTGGGCTACACCACACGATCGCCGTTATGGCGGAATTGTCCGAGGGTTCCCGATTGACCCCAAGCAATAACGTGCATAGTTTAAGCACACACAAAATTTCGGAAAAAAAACCCAATTCAAACTAAAAAAAGTCCTTTGTTAAACCTGGTAAAGACCCCATTCTGTATGTATTTTGCTTTAATTTTCTGGACAACGCACCGATGAATGTATTTATCTTGACATTAAAATACTTAAAACGCTAAATAACAGTTAAACTAATATAAATAATTGAGAACGTCTCTCAAACGTAGACTGCATCTGTCAGTGCATGTTAGAAGCACCATTCTACTGTTCGGTTATCTAAAAATAGCAATTCATTTGCTGAGAGACGCTTTGATGCTTTGTAGACTTCTCTTCGTTATTCGTTAATGCATAAACTTATCAAACGGATGTATTTAATTGATGCGCTATATAATGTATTGTTTTCTGTCTATTCATGCATAAAACTGTCACCCTTTTGCTGACAAATGCATTCAAGGGTCCTTTTCACAGATTTTGGCAGGTTTTGAAGTTCTTCATTAAATGCTTTATATTGATAAATGCAGACATTGTATCTTAAAAGCTCAATTAAAAAATCAAAAATAAAATTAAAAAAGTAACTCTCAGCAGGGCTCGAACCACTTACCCCTGGAGTCGTGGAGTAAACAAGTCTACCACTTAGACCACTCGGCCATTCTTCCTGATACAATGACTTATGTGTTTTACACTTTATATAAGCAATCCTCATAGTTTCACAAAATGTAACGACAACAACAGAACTCTCCAAATTATTCATTCGTGTCGCGTTGCAACGCTTGATAATTTTCAGGTTTGAACTGTTCCGTTCGTGCCGAAACCCGGGATTGAACCGGGGGCCTTTAGATGACTGTTGCGTTAACAACTTCAGTCTAACGCTCTCCCAACTGAGCTATTCCGGCTGACATTCACTTATGTACTGCTATTTGGTGAAGCTGTGTATAGTGATCGTTATTATATGTCTATTAATAAACTAATACATTGTACGTTTTCGTACCACTACGCCTTCCAATAAACTTTTTGGCGCGATAGGTCGTCAAATATCGTACTTCATTGATTCTCCACTAAATAAGCAAATTAGAAAAACCACAAAATAAATATATTTTGATTATGTTTTGTTTTTATACTAAATATTATTGGTTTTTATACAAAACCAGAAAGTTTCGCATATTTGCCCAGTCCCTGTGATCTTTTCCCTGTGATCAGTTGTGGATCAGTTATTAATTAAAACAATTAGCTTTGCATTATTGGCAATACATGTTGTAATAAATGTAATAGGCACAAATGCAGTACTTATTTACACTAATTTACAAAAAAAATCACCACTATGCAAGATATTCTTAAAACAAAAATATATACATTGGTCCGTAAAATAACTTCTCCTCCCATAAGCGATAAAAATGCATTACATACTAGTCGCCGCCCTCCAGGGCGACGCCAATTACCAGGAAGTAGCAATCTGGTCGTCAGGTAGTCGGACCAATTGGTTTTCAACCGAAATACGGAACATGGCCTATTCTATAACTATTGATATCGGAAATGTTTGCCCTTTTTAAAACTTCACATTATACATATGTTAAATCACAATATGTATAATTTAAGAAATGTTAAACCTACAACAGACTTTAATTAAATTGACTGCCAAACAATTATCCACTTGTATAAATATTTGACGATGTTGACGTCCACGCATTCTGACGTGCTACAGGCATTGGTTAATGTGTTTGCTGCGTTTAATGGGTTTGCATTATAGGCTTTTACGACATAAGTTACTTTTTTTTTACTGAAATGCACAAGTTCTGATAATAGTTATAATTTTTATGTCCCCCACTATAGTAGTGGGGGACATATTGTTTTTGCCCTGTCTGTTGGTCTGTTGGTTGGTTGGTCTGTTGGTTGGTTTGCGCCAACTTTAACATTTGCAATAACTTTTGCAATATTGAAGATAGCAACTTGATATTCGGCATGCATATGTATCTCGTGGAGCTGCACATTTTGAGTGGCGAAAAGTCAAGGTCAAGGTCATCCTTCAAGGTCAAAGGTCAAATATATGGGTCAAAATCGCTCTTCTAATGTACACTTTTGCAGTATTTCAATATTCAAGATAGCAACTTGATATTTGGCATGCATGTGTATCTCATGGAGCTGCACATTATGAGTGGTGAAAGGTCAAGGTCATCCTTCAAGGTCAGATGTCAAATATATGTGGCCAAAATCGCTTATTTTATGAGTACTTTTGCAATATTGATGATAGCATCTTGATATTTGGCATTCATGTGTATCTCATGGAGCTGCACATTTTGAGTGGTGAAAGGTCAAGGTCAATGTCATCCTTCAAGGTCAGAGGTCAAATATATGTGGCCCAAATCGCTAATTTTATGAATACTTTTGCAATATTGAAGATAGCAACTTGATATTTGGCATGCATGTGTATCTCATGGAGCTGCACATTTTTAGTGGTGAAAGGTCAAGGTCAAGGTCATCCTTCAAGGTCAAATATATGGGTCAAAATTGCTCATGTAATGTCACTTCTGCAATATTGAAGCTAGCAATTTTATATTTGAAATGCATGTGTATCTCATGGAGCTGCACATTTTGAGTGGTGAAGGGTCAAGGTCATCCTACAAGGTCAAACGTCATATAGGGGGACATTGTGTTTCACAAACGCATCTTGTTCTAATTATATTTTAAGTGCGTATGATTTGTTGAGAAGTAGCCGACTCATGCAGTTTTGTAAAGCGCAGTATGTTTCTGTAGTGTCATCTTTTAGTCTCAGATTGTATTTATTTCGTCTGTTTGCTACATCGTCGTGGGTTTGAGGGGTCAACTTCAACAGCCACAGCTTTCTCATACAGACAGCAATGGAAGTTGTCAACAGTAACGTATGTCTTGCAGGTTATTCTGGACAGGGAAGACATTTTTAATGCCTCTACCACGTTGTATTCTGGACAGGGAAGACATCTTTCAATGCCTCTACCACATTGTATTCTGGACAGGGAAGACATCTTTCAATGCCTCTACCACATTGTATTCTGGACAGGGAAGACATCTTTCAATGCCTCTACCACATTGTATTCTGGACAGGGAAGACATCTTTCAATGCCTCTACCACATTGTATTCTGGACAGGGAAGACATCTTTCAATGCCTCTACCACATTGTATTCTGGACAGGGAAGACATATTTCAATGCATCTATCACATTAAGTTTTCTGACTGTAAATACAACAATTTATGTCTGCTAGAATTCTATATATTTAAAACAAAATTAACAATATTATGAATAAGTAATTTATGACTTCAATTTTGAAAGTAGAATTGGTTTAAATTGCATTTTAAACGTGTGCACATAATATATAACAATTTAACAATTAAGGAAATATATCTACAGCTGTGTTGAAAAATAACTTTGGCTAAGATGTTCGAATTGTATAAGAGTTTTGCATTGAATAACAATGGCAAATCAAATAAAAAGATCGTTTTGATTTATTTAGGATTTTAATCTAGTTGAAAACTCATTTCAAGGGTAAATGATATTAGTAAAAGAAACCTTACCCTGAAGAAGAAATAGAAATTTACTGTCGATTTCTTAGTTTGCTACTACACATGGAGACTTTTCTAACGCAACACGTTTTCAAATGAATATATACAGCTCCCTTATTTCTGAACGGATTTTGTTAAATTTGGACCAAGAATAATTCAAAACATAATTATAAATTTCTGTTAAATTGATGGACATTGATTGACATCCATAAGTCGAATCCTCAAAATAATACAACGTAAAATAATAACATTGTGAAATGTCACGAATACAAAAAAAATCGAGTGATTAATTCAAGGTGTGTCCTCCCGTGGCTGTTACAACGTGAGCTCATCTCTTTCTTATTGAAGCCACGCAGTGCTCATGGTGAGCTTTTGTGATCGCTTTTTGTCCGTCGTGCGCCGTGAGCCGTCAACATTTGCCTTGTTAACTCTCTAGAGGCCACATTAATTGTTCAATCTTCGTGAAATTTGATCAGGAGATTGGTGTTAATGATATCTTGGAGCATTTCGAAAATGGTTACGTTTGCTTGAAAAACATGGCTGCCAACGGGCGGGGCATTATTTTCTTATATGGCTATAGTAAATTCTTGTTAACACTCTAGAGGCCACATTTACTGTCCAATCTTGATGACACTTGGTCAGAAGATTCATTCCAATAATATCTTGGAAAACTTTTAAAATGATGCCGGTTGGTTGAAAAACATGGCCGCCAGGGGGCGGGGCATTTTTCCTTATATGGCTATAGTAAAACCTTTTTAACACTCTAGAGGCCACATTTATTTTCCGATCTTCATGAAACTTGGTCAGAAGATTTGTCCCAATGATATCTTGGATGAGATTGAAAATAATAACCTTTGCTTGAAAAACATGGCTACCAAGGGGCGGGACATCTTTCCTTATTTGGTCATATTTTGCTATAGTAAAATCTTGTTAACACTCTAGAGGGAACATTTATTGTCAAATCTTAATGAAACTTGGTCAGAAGATACAACCTAATAATACTCGGACGAGTTTAAAAATGATGCCCTTTTGTTGAAAACCATGGCCGCCAGGGGGCGGGACATTGTTCCTTATATGGTTATAGTAACACGTTGTTAACACTCTAGAGGCCACATTTATTGTCCAATCTTCATGAAATATGGTCAGAAGATTTGTCTTATTGGTGTATTAGATGAGTTCGAAAAAGGTTACGTTTGCTTGAAAAACATGGCTGCCAAGGGGCGTGGCATTTTTACTTATATGGCTATATATGGCTATAGTAAAATCTTGTTAACACTCTAGAGGCCACATTTATAGTCCGATCTTCATGAAACTCGGTTAGAAGATTCATTCTTATAATATCTTGGACGATTGCAAAAATTATGCCGGTTGATGAAAAACATGGCCACCACGGGGGCGTGGCATTTTTCCTTATATGTCTATAGTAATATAAAGTAGTAAAACCTTGTTAACAATCTAGGTGTCACATTTATTTTCCGATCATCATGAATTTTGGTCAGAAGAATTGTCCTAATGGTATCTTGGATGAGTTCGAAAGTTGTTTTAGTTGTTTTAAAAACATGGCCACCAGGAGCGGGACATTTTTCCCTATATGACTATATATGGCTTAAGTAAAACCTTGTTAACACTCAGAAAATTGGTCTCAATGAAATCTTGGATAAGTTCGAAAATAATTATGTTTGCTTGAAAAACATGGCTTCCAAGGTGCGGGGCATTTTTCCTTATATGGCTATAGTAAAATCTTGTTAACACCCTAGAGACCACATTTACTGTCCGATCTTCATGAAACTTGGTCAGAAGATTCATCCCGATAATATCTTAGAAGAGTTCAAAAATGATGCCGGTTGGTTGAAAAACATGCTGCCAGGGGGCGGGGCATTTTTCCTTATTTGGCTATAGTAAAACCTCGTTAACATTCTAGAGGCCACATTTATTTTCCGATCTTCATGAAACTTGGTCAGAAGATTTGTCCCAATAATATCTTGTTATCTCAGGTGAGCGACTTTTGGCCTTTCAGGCCCTCTTGTTTTTATTTAAAACGTTGAGGGCTTAACTTGATGACTTTCTATTGCAACAATTTTTAAACTTGAGTATCTCAGTTACAAGTAAAGATTAAGATTTTAAAATGTACCTGTGATCATTTGCGATAAAATCATTCATCCCTGACGATCGGACGCTTGAGCATGTGGGGAGCATGCCAATGGCGCGGTTGCTCTACGTAACATTCATGCGAGCCATATTGTTGTGTTTTTTTTTCAAATAATTATATGTTTTCCCGGTGTAAGAACCCACCAAGAATGATGAAATAAAAATATAATTATATCGCGTTTCACCATTTCCGCGTGCAAAAAGGCGAAACGATACCCGTCCCATGTGCTAAAGTATCCGATCGTCACGGATAAATGATTTTATGGAGAGCTTGCTCAGATTGTAGTCAAATGATCCCATGTGCAATTTTAAATCAAAATGTTTACTAATGAGTGCGATATTTAAGTTTGAAAAGTGTTGCGTTATAAAAGTCTCTAAGTGTACAGATAGTGGCATCGTAGTTTCAAATCGTTTGATATCAGTAGAAGTATACCTTATTTGCAATACCCATCATGTTATGGGCTTGCTTTGCATCACAGTGAAAAACGATGCACCGATTCAGAAGATTTGAGACACATTTACAAGGAAAATCCTTTTAATACTGCTGACGATGTCTAGAACATACGCCGTGTACGCTTCCCTTCGTGTGGCCTGTAAAAGGAAACACATTAAAATGTGTTCGTAATTATTAACTTAAGTTTAAATCACAAAAACCTTGATAAGTCTAAATATGATCATGCAATTATTAATAACTGAAAATGTTTCATACTAAGCTTTCTTTAAGTTTAAAAGTAGTAACAAACTGGTCATACGTTACTGAAAGGGTTTTAACTATTCTTCGTTTTACCGTAAGTAACACTTCGTTCCTGCTCCGCGGAATTCCCCATCAGTCTATGAGCTCTCAGGGGCCAGGATATAGAGTAAGCCAACTAAGAACAAACCATATTATTGGCAGGAAGTGTTTATGCTATTATGTTAAAATTTTGAACCTTTGCTCGTAGTTAAGCGATGGAAGTTTGGTAAACTTACTTACGTCCATGGTTCCAATTAATAGTGACTGGAAATTATGAGTTCTGGAAATAACGTAATACGAGGTAAATGCAAAAAATAAATAATAATGAGCGAGCATGTTAAAGAGTCGAAGTAAATGGCAGTTAAAACAGTCTTTATTATTTTTGATTTAATAAAGTTTAATGTGTCATGCAAACATACACATTAAAACTATGCATTAATATCGTTGGTCCTAATAATATCAATGGCCCTGATTTATAGAAGCTTATTAGCAATTGCGATGATGTTAATACCAACATTATGCTATTGCTGACCCCATCCTGAAATGCGCAATAAAGTATACTTACTGAAGTTAATAAAATATAAGCCAGGCTTATATAGACAGAAAACAGGCATATTTTTGTGGATGGTATTTACTTACCGTAATAACTCTATGTTTTCGGACACTCTAAGTTTTCGGACACCCCCTTTTTTGGCAAAAAATAATTATTTTTCGTGACTCTTTATTTTCGGACACACGAGTTTTCGTCCGTTATTTATGTCTCTAAGTTTTCGGACAGTATATTTTACAGCGCTATTTTACCAAATTTCTAGCCTTTTTCGATATCTAATGATACTTCGATCATGGGGTTTTACAACCAGATTAACATCATAAATCATTGCGGGTGCATGCCTGAGGGCAATGGACCATTACATTTGCGTTATTGGGTAAATAACCTTGTAAACCGGTATAAAACAATGGTTTCGCCCGATAGCATAAGCGTTATGACAATTACCAGGGGTAGTGCCAATTAACAGTTCAATTATCTATCCCAATAGTACTACTCCTTCTCAGTAAAATAACTGTGACAAATACTAAATGTTTCAAATTGTGATGAACCCTATTACAAGTTTTACATACAATGGCAGGTGTTACACAACAACTATCGGAAATGAACAAACAAAGAATTCATAGTTTGCTTATTTTATTGCGTTAATTACAGGTTCATACAAGCGTGTATCGGTACATCACATGCTCATTTTTGAACTCGTTGGTCAAAGTGCAACCTTGAAGTAACTTTCTGTCAAATAAATTAAGCATTTACAATTATTTAAAATGCAGTGCAAACATGTATAACTGTAATTTATACTATACGGCATGGTATTTTACAAGCGCGTGCTATTACCGGTAGTCGTTGATACAATTGACGCTATTTTCGGACACTTCCATTTTCGACTCTAAGTTTTCGGACACCTGTATTTTGTTAATATTTTTCGTATCTAAGTTTTCGGACACGAAAAAAATTAATTATTTTTAAGTGTCCGAAAACATAGAGTAATTACGGTATTATTAAAGAAATAGAAAACCTCACTGAGGGCCCTATGGCAGAAAAGTGACTAGCCAGGCAGCCCTAAATAGTATATGGACCGAAGCCGAAGGCTGGGGTCCATATACTATTTGGGGCTGCCTGGCTTGTCACTATACTGCCATTGGGCCTGAAGTGAGGTTTTCTAATTCTTATGTTATACCGACCCTCTTTGTGCAGATAAATGTTCAATTCAAAATATTCAAAATAGCTCCCGCTGACTATGCGCGCGCATCTTTACAGGGCACTATTCAAAATAACTGACCTGTGAAGTTTATAAACGCAAAGAAGAAAAAATTAATGTGAGGTATAATATTCTTAAATATGACTATCCATAATGTATATTCTGCTTAGAATAAATATAACTATCAGTTAAAAGTAATTTGTTTATTTATACAAGCTCAATGTTTGTTCCTTTATTGTAATATTTTAGAGTGCAACATATAACACACTGGATAAACCTTACAGATTCAAGTTTTTATAAAACAAAGTACTACAAATAAAATACATTGAACCTAAGGCGCAACAACTTTGGCTAAGAGTCTGACTCTGTGATGTTTGGATTTTTGGTTTGACCGATACAAAGGCCAAGTGTTGTTGCCTTGCGCTATTTAACATTGCTGTGAAACGCTGAATCATGTACCTCAACTTGAAAACGGCATTTAACTCGGCCTTGGTTTGACATATATACTGGCTTGATTAAGCTCCCTTTAGTTATCTGTATCATGTACAATGGTTCTCATAATTTCGGCCCTTCTGATTGTTAGCTAAGATTTGTTACTTAGCGCATGTTCTTGTTCTAAAAATGGTATCTCAATAGAACATCGAAACTCTTGGTCGTATTGTTCGTGAAATATTTTTACATTTTATTAAAATATAAGCGGCATATAAAACATTTGATAAAGCTGCTAAATATCCATTTACAAAGTAACATAATTGTGTGTTACGTAATTTGAAAATCATAGCATCACCCTGGTATAAACATGACATTCTTTTCACTGAACACCAAAAATCATGAGAATGATCGTCGAAATAGTCATCGACATCCATCATATAAATTAACACTTAAAAATGGTTAAAAAGTAACTTTCCAGCACTTCTTGAGTTTTTTTCCGTATCAGCCACAATTATACGAGAAGGGCCGATACTATTAGATTAAGGGATAATTTTATAAGGAAACAATGCAAAATCTTTAACCAAACACTAGTTAATTTGACAATATAGCTTATTTCCCAAACCCACCAGGCAGAGAGTTAACATAAGCATGTATTTGTATTTAGTGTCTTAGATAATTAAATGATTTTTTATTCATATAACTTTTTTTTTACACATATGAGGGGCGGTTGTTCACGAATATTCGGTACATGTAAGCAGGGATAGCTTAAGATGCCTATTGATATACCATTATTTGTTATAAAATGTCCTATTTGAAACCAAGATTTAACACAAGTCAAGTACATATACTTTTATCTTTCCAACTTTTATCTTTCCAATAAAAAGCATCAAACCAGGATGAAATTCGGATTGTCAAAGCAGGAACATTTAAGTGACCCAACATGGCCAGCGATGCTTGATACGAGAATATAATTTATGAATTGCAATGTACTTACTTACGTCCATGGTTCCAATTAATAGTGACTGGATTGCAATGTACTGACTCAATAAATATCGTTATCAGAGATGTTTGAAAATTGTCAACGACATATAGAGATTTGATAAAAAACACACATCCTAAAACCCCGAGAGCCCTTACAGGAGACATCGAACCCTTTCGCAATATGCATCGCCGAACCCGTTCCATACCATTACTTATTGTTAGATTAGGGTCCCGGTTTGAAGTTTGTTGTTCTCTAATACCGATACGTAGTTGACTTATCGTACTCATTTGTAATCAATGCAATTTGGTTGATTAAAAATATATGTATATTTGTTTTATGTGAATAATTCTGTATAACCTACGCCACAATAGATATATCTATTCAACTCGAGTTTATCTTTGATAAAATAAAACATCTCAGAGTCTTGCTGTTTTAAGAAGAGATGTTTTAAGTCATTTTGCAATCTAATGATACATAAATCATGTGAATTTGTTTTCTTTTAATAAGAATTTATATGTCGGGGAAATCATCATCCGCATGCCTCGTTAGATTTCTTATAAATCATGTTACCACTGAAATTGAAGCGGGGTTAGACACACGAAACTAATCTTTGATTGCTTACCACCACAGGCACTCGGCATTAGTTACTGCCCACCCCCACCCCCTAGCTGCTAGCCTCCCAAAACTCTCAAAATTGCCCATTGGATATACAAAATAACAAGACAAAAAGTTAATCGATATATATATATATGTATTACTTATATATATATATATATATATATATAAGTAAAAAACAAATTTCGACTAATTTTTTTGCCTGGTTATTTTGTATTACAAATGGACAATTTTGAGAGTTTTTGGAGGGGGTAGCAACTTGGGGGAGGGATATAGTAACTAAATCCGAGTGCCTGTGCTTAGGCCTAAAAAACATGTTTGTTTCAGGTAACCCGACCGACCGTGTCAGTTTACCCCCGACTGCAATTTTTTCTACCCCCCGACTGCAATTTTTTCTAATGAAAAAAATCGCGTTTTACACTATTCGGCCGCAGTCTACACAATAGGACAGTAGACGTGCTATGCGTGTTTACATAACGCCCAACACTTAATCCAGTTCCGTGATGTTCTCTTGAATCAGTATACAGTACAACTACTGTTGCAATAATTACTCAACTTAAAGACCGTAACGAATTATTCGCGATATAATTGTGTTAAAAAATAACAAAGAAACTTTTAACCGAAATCAACAGAATTCAATGTTCTCTGCGCTAAAAGATTCGTATAAAAAATCAATACACGCACGCTTTTTACGCGTATACCTTGACCTTGTACATTGCCGCATAATTTTCGCGCTTATTTGTCCGGAAATATACATGATGACTATATTGGATGCATTTTGTAAACGTCGTGTTATCATAAAAAAATCGGAAGTGTGTTCCGAATTACAAATGATTATTCTCATGTGGGAATTTAACCGAACATTTATACTTGTGTTATAATTGTTATGAATTAAATATTGATTTGTTTAAACGCTTTGCGTGTCGAAAAAAAGGTCTTGATAATATAATGCAGTAAAAGCACAATTTCCAGGAGGACAACACCCGTTGGCTATCATCAGTCTCTTACGTAACTTGCCATGGTTTTATCGCGGAGACGTACACTGTTTGGACCAATTATTGTGGTACATAATTTTATGTAGGTTAAACAAAGCCATAAAACTACAATAACCCCTTGAAATTATAGATTGATAGTGACATGGGGTTATTGACGCATATCTGATTCACACTGTTTCCACTAGTTAATATCAGATCCTACAGAAAAAAAACTTCCCTACCTACCGACCCTCATTTTTTTGAGTCCGTAACCTGAAACAAAATGTTTTTTAGGCCTTACCACATTTAAAATCTATTTGCCTAGTTGTTTCCCCAAAAGGATTGTTTAAAATTCTTTTGGATATTTTTAATGATAATATATTTCAGTCGCGCTCTGGAAAATACGGGGCTTAATTCAAGTGCATCAGAAACTTCCGATCAGCATGTGCATACAGTACAGGCTAATCAGGGACGACACTTTCCGCGATTGGTGAATGTTTCGTTGAAAGGAAGTCTCTTCTAAATGAAATTCCAGTCTAGGCGGACAAGTGTCGATCCTGATAAGCAAACTGCACAGGTCAATCTGGGACGATATTAAACGCACTTGCATTTAGCTCCTTTTTTCCGATAGCGCGGCTTATTTATTATGTTTTATATTTTGCAAGTTGTGGCTATTTGAAGATTCATGAATCAGAATCCTGTTTGACACACGGACACTGTAATTTAATGTATTGAATTGTTAAGATTTTTTTTATCGATTGCAATATAATCATCATCCTTCACTATGCATAGGCGTTATAATATATCCGTGTGGCTATACATTGAACGGATTTCGACTATTTGATTTCAATATGTATTTAAATGTGCATCCTGTTTTATATTTAATTCAACTTGACACAACTTAATCGGTTAATGAGAAGGCGGACACAATATTTCACCATCCGAGTCTTAATTGTTTTAAAGTTGACATACTTATCGATATCACCCAGACGAGCATGTATTTAGCGATAATTGTCCGGATAAACCAGCGGTTAATCAAAGGCGGACGCACTGCTCAACAGAATCCTATTTCGAACACAATATCGCCGCCTTGGAGGAAAAAGGTACCATATGACATTGAAATTAGAAGGCACATGGTACCTTTTGGCACCAATGGGGCGATATTTTGTCTTCCATTTACATGCGTTAAATCGGTCAAGAAGTCGATTTAAGGGCCGTCCATTAAGTATGGCACGCTTTTTTGACCTTTTTTAACCCACATCCCTCCCTGTCACAAACTGTCACAAAATCTTGGACCCCCCCCCCCCTTAAGAAGGTCACAAACTCACACTACCGATTATTTTTTATAATTAATACCTCTTTCAAATTTAATCTACAACGCAATTCACTATTAAACCGTATTAAAAGTTCACTTAGAAAGAACTTTCACATTATTAAAATGACTTTAATAATAAAATAGTTAATTGTCAACAGTTGTCACAGTAAACATATAACTCTTTGAACTAATTAATAGAGGCTATTAGCCAAAGTTTAACATCTCCATAAGGTCTGGCATTTACTCGCATTTCCAACACTCATAACAAACCGCGAGCTTTTGGCCTCATACTTTTATGACTGTAGGGTTGTTACGATGGGCAGAATGAATATTTATCCTTGTGTTAACCTCTAATTACAACGAAATTATAACTAAGATTTTCTTTCAACCCTTTACTAACTAATAAATGGAACAGTCCAATAAATTATTTCGTCATTTACCAATGAAATCTGCGTGGAGGTTGTGCCTATTGAACACGCCGGCCAAGCCAAGGTGCCCATTACAAATTCGAACAGCACATTGATGAGATACGCAATTCGTCTTATTTTGACATAAAACTAATTCAAATGTTTCACTTTTTTTTTTAAATTATTTTTAAATTATACTAAGGAAATAAGTCGTTTGCGTTTAAAGACCGTGTCGTTGTATATTCAAAATGCATGAATAGTATCAAAGCATCCTTTGTGAGAACGACCACAAAACAGCGACCAATGCTCAGCGGGTGGAGTAATCCCAAGCGAAACCTGTATCACATCCCTGCCGCCAATACACACCACTTCACAATTTTTAATTATAATATAATATTATCAGACGGGGTTATCACGTGATAGTCAAGATGGCGACGTCCATGCCGAGGCAAGTATTTTTCCCGTTTTATACCCTTTATTACTTGTATAAATTTTCTAAATGCCGCTCACTTTCCTGCTACATTAGCAAGATAGTTACAAACGTTTATTTCGTGATAATATTCGCTCTATATATCGACTTTACTCCATGAAAAATTTCTTAGCGGGATGACCTAATTACAGATCAACTTAAAAAATAGAGGAGTAAAGTCAAGAGTAAAGTCGAGATATAAAGCGAATTTTAATACGAAATAAACGCTCATCACCTTTTTACTGGTATGGTTTGAAAGTGAGTGTTATTTTAAAATTTAACAAAAGAAATAAAGGGAATAAAAAAGCGAAAAGTATTTGTCTCGGTATGAACGTCGCCATCTTTACTTTAACGTGATTAACCTCTCTGATTATTATGGTTTAATGTTCTCTAGTTGTGTTTTCTATTTTAACTGAATTAAATTTTTATCATGATCATTTTTTATGAAAATTGCTATGATTTTCACCCAATTTGAAAATAAAAACAAGCTAATATTTCTTATAGATCTGGATGGATTAAAGTACAGTAGGTATCACATAGGAGATAATTGTTGCGAGAAGATGGAAAGGCAAGTAGGCCGATATTTTCACAAACACAAACTTTACGAAGCTGCCAGGATGTTTGTTTGCTTGGTTGGTCTTCACACCGTTAAGCCGTGGATTCCTTCGGCTCCCTAACACATAGTCCAATGCCCACTCTCCCCCCACCCACACACTCACGTGTTTTCGTAATTCTGGTTTACGTACCGTCGCTTAAATTAACTTAACTGTACTCAACACTAGCAGTATTCATCATATACGCGTACGACCGAGTATGCTTACTTGTTGGGCGGCAAAAAGTATATTTATTGTATAAACGTGCAGTTTTAGAATGGGATGCTTTTGATCCAGCTCTCATGAAATCTTTCATGTTAACCAATCAGTATTTATCGTTCGCCATAGGTAGTTGGTTAGAATGAATTTTTCTACCTTTCATTGTAGGTTAATGGAATAGAGGAAAACGTATACTGCGAGTACTGCGTATCGGTAGTGAGAACGCCGTATCGATGCAATCCAAAACATTCCGAATATCTGCCCCAAAACTTCTTAGTTCCGGTGCCGAATGTTAACAAGCCTTTTCCCACTTTATTTAAAATACAAAATAACTGTTAAATGGCCTGTCTACGGGTAAGTATGTTCTCGTTTAAACAAAATACGATGTCAGTGTCAAAATCGTGCACAGTTGCATAAGTTTTGTTAAGGATTGAGAAAGTATTTCACGTTTTCGATTGCTATTTTAACGAAAAGAAACATGCCATATTTAAATGACGTCACATGGTGATGCGCGTGTTAGACGATGCTGCACTTTTACATATATGGGCATGCTACTACTATTACTTTTACTCATTCAAACTTCATACCATTCAATTGAAATGAAATGTTGCTTTTTTGTCTCGTATATTTTTCCATGGTGTTCCCAATTAATGTTTTTTATTTTCAGTTTCCCACTATCGTCAAAATTGATCTGAAGAGAAGTCGATGTGAAATTGTTAAAACTATATTGACACTAGAGGACTAGAAAGTTCAAAGTTATTGCTAATTTGTTGTTTTTTAAATGTAATCATGTTGAGTTTATTTTGGTATTTTTTTTATTAAATGCACATATTCTATATACATATAAAACATTAAAATATGAATACTACTGAAATAAAAGGTAAAATGTTTTGTATTTTTTTAACTAACAATTACTCTTATTATATATATATAGTACACCAATGACAGGTTCGAACTTTTTGCTAGTAATCTAGAAAGCAGCTAACCGTTAATACACCGATACGCAGTACTTCTCATAACAAGAAAATAGCGTCCAACCGTAAGCAGAACCCAGCCGATATCGAAATAAAATGTCCCATCATAGCATAATGGAACTTATTTTCTTCAAAAAATGGAGAAATATAACAACGAACAGATTTGTTTTCTTTGATTTATTAAGAAAAACATTATTTGAAGAATTTATTTGAAGACAAAGACTTAATGCACCGATTCGAGGTATTCCCAGTATAAATTAGTATATTTACAGCGCTTAACAATACGTACGGAACGCTCTCATTGTGTACTTAATAATACTTTATAAAGCGTCAAAAGCTTGTATTCAGTTGTACGTTTTATACATGGTTAACATCGTTTATTAACAAAGTAGGACATAAAGATTAAGAAGTAAACTGTACGTTGTTCTAAAAAACTTGAACAAGGGGTTATCATTAATTCGCACATTAATATTTATCTAACAGCACGATATTTGTGAATATATAGACTAACATCGCTCCAAAAACGAAGTTATTGGCTAATACATTGCAAGAGTTCTTTCCGATGCACATGTTTTATTAACACAATAGAAAAAAAGACAATTACAATATACATTAATAAGCCCATAAAATGCATCAAGAGCAAAAGTTAAAAAACATGCGTATTCTACCTCCAGATATGAGTGCATATAGAGGTACGGGTCTCTATCTGCATATAGAGGTGCAGGTCTCTAAATCGACGTTTCTTACTGAGACCTTGCACAAGTTCTTTGTGTTGCACATTTTTTATTAACATAATAGAACGAAGATAATTATATATACACAAATGAGCTAATTAACCGCTATCAGGAGCAAATGTTCAAAAGTATGTATATTGGACCTTCATATATTTGAAGATACCCACGCATGGGTCTACAAACACAGCGCTGTTGGCTGGGACCTTGCACATATCCTTCCGTTTCACACGTTTTATTAACTTAAGGGGACAAAGATAAGTACAATACAATAAAGTAGCCCATTAAAATGTAACAGTAGAAAACGTTTAAAAGCATGCGTATTGGACCTCCAGATATTTGAAGATACCCCTGCATGGGTCTCCAAACACGCGGTTGGTGGCTGGGACGTTGCACAAGTTTTTGCCGTTGCACATTCTCTGGACAATGCTGGTGGAGGTATGGGACCCGCAGTATACTCTGTGGTTCGGAGTGGAACTTGAATCGCAGATACTTTTCCCCCTCGTGCGACCATAATTCGCCGTATAAACATAAATCCTCGGATAGAAGGGGCAAGACAAGTAGAGGGTCGAATGCTCGCATACGATCACACTTCCGAGTGCTGCAATGTACACAAAATACATAGATGCAGAACACAAACGCTGTATGTTGCACGTAGTTTCAGTTTAGTGAAATATCAATCCTTTCAGCTTTGCCAAAATAAAAGACATTATTATTAGTATTACTATTATATTAAACATACATTATATAAAAAAATATATATAAAATGTGCTCAATGCATCACATACAAAGAAAGACTTCTTTATGTTTTGGATAATTTCGTTCCTTGTTTGAAATCTTTATAATTTTTTATTTTGTCTGCATGAATGCATAGCTGAGCAGCAAACTTTATTAAACCAATGTATCTAGTCATGTCGTGAACGTGCTATTCCCAGTGTTTTCCTATTTTAATTATCGCTGTACACTATGATATTGTGTGAGAAATGGTATGCACACAATAATTGTTTACGAGTTTTTGTTGTATCATTTTAGTGATTGAATAAAATAAAATAAATACATATTTGCTTTTCACAGTCATAAAGCATCAACTTTCATTGTTATTATTGCACATTCAAATGAAAATTGTTTTATTTGCAGTTGAGTGAAAACTATTAAAATGAAAATTCCAACAAATATGGTTGTGTAATAAAAAAAACTCCAAAGAAATAAAAAAAACTCAAGAACAACCACGCATGTACTTTCTTGAATTCATAATATTTATTCACACATTTTAAGCGATTTAAATCATATGTTTTTGACAAAAGACTTTATCAAAGTAATCAAATACCGTAAATGTTATAATAAAAAAACTTACCAACTTGCGACAAACAAGCGAGACTCAGTAGTACAGCAGTAAAGTTGAAAGTCATAAAACGACCAGCTGATTTTTTCTTCTGTTCCGCGGGTTCGCTTCTTTGATTGTTTATGTGATTGTTTGTTTTTTTGTGTATGTATGTAATCCTATCAATCAGATAGCTATTCGTTACTTAATAGTATTACTGTGGTGAGCATACTGAATCATATGTTATATGTTACATGCCCAACTTTTGTTCAATACAAAAAAGTATTACTTTTTTCTTCCTTATTTTTTTAACATACAGATGTAGAACAGACGTGTCTGATTGTCTAATTTGATGCCTTATGGAAACTATGTAATATATGCAAAATATGTGTGTTATGCCTTACTATTATTATTAACATAATAATACATATTTTATGCGCAAGATAATCAAATTCTAATTTAGTATATTTCCGTAAATGTTGATAACTAGATAGCCACCCTGCCACATAAAAAGTTTGTAAAAATGCTATTTTCTTTTTCCTCAAACTACTTGCATGCATTACGTTAGATTGAATGTATATTACTTATAACTGTATGATCACTTCCTATTCACATGACCTGTTGATGTATGTATAATTACAATGTTAAGACTGACGATGTACTATGTACAAGTCGTAATAAACTTATGTTCTGTTCTGTTCTGTTCTGTCATCGTGAGGCTGAAGTTTGTTCCTTCCGAAACAGTGCGGATAATGTGATGCGTGTTAATGATACGCCGACATTTATTTACAGTTGGCAATTGTAAATGAGCGTAACTGTTGTTTGAACGAATTAAATCTTGTTTAAAAAATCAATAGGATGTGGCTATGTAAAACAACAGCAACTTATGCATGCGTTTGGTGTGTAACTGTGGTAAATTAAGTTTTGATGGACAACTGTATGTGACCAATCAGAAACATTTATTCAGCACCATAACGTCATTGTTGACAAACAATATCGCCGACTTGTAAGATGTTTACGGAGTAAAAGGAATTTAATACGCAATATTAAATTGTGCTGTATCCCGACCAGTTGCCTGCTGTGGCAGTGTGCCCTTTTTCCCTCACCGGCAATCAGTTCGGAAATGGATGCGCCGTTGTTGCAGACCATGTAATATCTAATGATGTTCACCTAGAAAACATTTAAACTTGAAATGGTTCGTTATATTCGACAGCAACAACTTTTATGTTCATTCGAAGATAAATCAATTTCCATGTCATTTTCGTATAAAATTATACATCAGTTCAAATGATTATAGGATTTTACATTTGGTGTCCTATATACAAAATAAAAATTAATACCGTGTCGGGTAATGGAAACTTCCCAAATATAAATTATTTAATTTAAAGTGACAAAACAAATAATAAGTCTAATGTTACTTACAGTAGAATGTCTTGATTTATAACTTTTAATGTATAGTATCATGAGTTGTTTACTACTCGCCATGGTAATATAAAAATGGGAAAATAACCACAATTCCCGTTTTAGCTTTATGACTATTGAAGTCTTTACTTAAAGATGATACATGTGCAACTTATTATCATAATTTATACTGATATAATATGGCTGACTTTTTCAATATCCCTAGATAATCTAAATTAAGTATAGGTATATAAATAATATATTTTAAACACTCGATTTAGCTTTACATAAGATATGCATAGTAATTCTGGTTCCATTCTGAAAAGTGTCCCTTTTTAAAGTTATAGGGAAACATTACATAAAAAGGATGTTCTTTTAAACGACATTCTAAAACATTTGTTTTAAGTTTTCTGTTCATTAAGCAAATATAATAGTATAGAATGAGAAATTTGATTTAGGTATCATACGAAGAAACAATAAAGTACATCGCTTTCACCGACTGCGCTGTACTGCTTTATAAAGAACCCTTTCCAACCTATGGATGCACAAAATGCTCACAAGTGTAACGTCAAAATGCAAATATAAACAGAGATACATAAGCAGGTCTAATATACCTAGTATAACGTTTTGTTTTTACATCTCAGAATTAATAACAAGTTTACCGGACGTTTTCATACACTGTAATTCCAGTCTTTCTGCTTTTTGTCTTTAGTCCCTTATAATAGCAGTATCTCTCGTTTTCACTGAACATCGATTTAATACGTTCGGCTTATTTTGAACGATATCATTAGCGTACATATATAAAGGCAGCTTAGTAATGCCAAATGTGACCAAGCAGGTCAGAGTTAAAAAATAAATCTCCAACAAAGAAAATTGTTTTTTTTTATCCAAGACGGGAGTTAACTCTCAATTGAATTTTATACACCACAGACAGAGTTATAGGAAAGTTTAATTAAAACTCAAAAAGGTGTTTATTTATATGCCATTTATCTATGTTCGAGTAAGATGCCATTCATCAATACTGTCAAAAAGTTTTTCAAATGAATTCAATACATTCTGTTGAAAAATTGCTGTCTGGAACCAGTATTGATTTTGTGTTAATTTAATATTAACGTTTGACCAATGTATCATTTTTAAACTATATGAGTATATTGTGTTGTTCATAATAAGTTTTTTGTCACTTCATGCTTCACTTACACCATGAACGTGATAGCACGGCTGATATATAATATAATTCATTATCCTGTCACATGCCTTTAAATCAGCCCGATAACCAGGAGATATTAGGCTAGATGACCACGTGACCTCGAATATCCGTCAGTTGCTCTCCGCGCATGCGCACGCCTGTACTATTTTCTATTTAAAAAAATATACTTGTTTCAATTAAAAACAACAACAACAAAATACATGAAAAGCACTGTTTGTTTAAACATTATTATTTTAACAGCATAATTGCGTCTTTGTGTATTGAATAAATAACGATTGACTCGATCTCTGTGTTGTTTAACAAGATGGAAGCTAGCCTAAGCGTTTTGCAGGACGTGACGTAACAATGTTTTTGTTCGCGCGTGTTTTTTTCCATATTAAATATTCAAACACAAAAGACTCGAAAACTAGATATTATAGAAACATTTCAACGAATGTGACAGGATAAATAGTGTGACGTGGATGGAGAATGGTTATCTGGCTCATCGGAGGATCTTATCGGGTTCGCCTTCGGTACACCCGATAACTTTCTCCGACTTGACAGATAACCATTCACCATCCACGTCACCAACATATTATTCTCTATTTATTCTCTAGTCTTTTACGGAGTCCGTTTATGTTCCAAGCGCTAATGAACTGCTCTTGAAACTCCTACTAGGATTGTGTTTGACTCTTGTTACGTAGTCTGTACTGAACTGTACTAGTACGTTAATAAAGAAGTCGTTATTTTGCCCGATCGAACGACGCCTGTCCCGCTGTTGGTTGTAGTCAAATTTGGCCAGAATTGGACATAGGCGGTTATTTTCGATGCGGCGCTGTGGATTGCAAGAACTTTCGACGAGACTCATACCACTTTCAACGATAAATGTTTGTATTACTTCATTTACGGCTACTTCCAGTTCCTCTTGCCTTCCGGTACACCGTCAAACATTAGATTGTCTTCATTGTCTTGATTTCAAGGTCTACAAAAGATTATGTATGTACTTTTTTAAGGCAAACAGTTTTTTTCAACTACTTTCAAAAGAGGCTTATCACACTTTGATCAGCGTTATATATATATATATATATAATTATGTTTCTATGGTACATATTAAACCATTGAGTCATTTAATTATTATTTAATCGATTTAATCGATGCGTGTGTAAATAAGAATTCCACTCCTGTTTTATGCATTATTTCTATATTAATGATTGATGTGCAAAAATTTTGAAATGGCATCTGCAACTTCACGGACATATATTCAGAGAGACCAATGCTTTGCGGAAAGACACTTAAGATTTATATTTTGTTTAAATAGCAAAACGTTTTAGCATACCTTAGAACCAATGGCTGTATTGCGAAAACGTTTTTGTGTATTCCCGACACATCTAACAATCTGCGACAGAAATATTTTACACGGGCATTATTCATCCACCACAGTTTAACATGTAGACAGCATAATCAGTCACGATTGTCAATAGATAACCTTTTTTATTTAAGAACGTTTTATTTTGTACTTGTTGTGTGTGTCATCCATTCCATTGTGATTTAGTGAAACGTGGACTATATGCAAACGGATTCAATGCATGACATTTGTGTACTTTTATTTTAACAAAGTACAGGCGACGATAGGCAATTTATCGTTCATGTGTGCTAATAGGGTTACAAGAACAATACAACTGGCACTTCTAGTGAAAATACTTTACAAATGCTGACTGTAAGAATCAATTATTCTAATTGTATTTTTGAACTCTTGTATGTTTACTTACTCGTCAAGTGTGGCACAATTTTAAGACAAACGAAATTTTCCCCATGGACACTTGTATTTTAACTTGGACGTGATGTTTATCAAGACATCTCTCATTTTCCACCCATTATAAACATTTATTTAATGCTTTCCGGTGGTTTATAGAGAAATATCAGTGAATTAAAACTGATAATTTCACTGTTTCAAACAGTGAAAATTATCAGTGAGAATTATCGATAATTTTCATTGTTTACTGTGAAATGACGTCATTTTTTTGACGAAATGACGTCATTATCCCAGCAAAATTCGTTAGTTAAACTCTTGAACAATGTATATAAACTGTGAAAAATGCATTAAATAAAAAGAAAATTTGTTGGATTCGGTGGATTATCGACTTTAATTCACTCGTGATCATAGAAAACATATATTTTCACTCGTGGCTGCGCCACTCGTGAAAATATTATTTTTCTATGATCACTCGTGAATTAAAATCGATAATCCACCGGATCCAACAAATATCCTCTATATATTTTATGCACAAGGCAATGATTCAGTTACGCTAACTATGAAAATGTTGACAAAACTTCATAAAACAGCCCACTGTATACTGAACATAATATTAGAGAGCACAGTTTATCTTTGATCTTAAAAATAATTAAAACACGTTTCCAATTACACTTTATAATGTAAAAGATCATAAATATTTATCGGCCATGTTCAAGGTCGATTTTAAAATGTCTTACACAAATGCAAAAGTACTAAAATAAGATATGCGAATACGATTTCCATTTATAAAAAAAGTTAATCAGCGGATGAAAAGTGTTAATTTACACAGATGCGATCTACATTTTTTTCAATTGATGTTATGATGTAATGATTTCAAATACTTGTTTATTTTATTTTTGCTGTCGGTCAAAATAATTTCATAATAAGTATGAATTTAGCAAAGACATTGTTAAATTTGATTGATTGAATCTATGTGGTTTTTTATATAGTTTTCGACATAAGAAGTAAACTTATATGAATACCACACCATAATGTCAACACAACCGTTACAAAAACATGCGAACATCGCTCAAATAACGGTTACGTGTTTTGCAATTTAAGAAGTCTGGATTTTCTATTTTAAGGGTGAAATTTTCAACTGATGAAGTGACAAACAGAACAGATTTTAATTGATTTTCAGATTTTCAGTCTCTGTTTACATTGAGACTATATCGTAAAAAAGAGAACACATTGACATTGACATTGACATAAACTATATCAGCATTTAAGATATGTACACAATCACGATATCTATACGTCGCTGAATTGAATTTTATTTAGAATTGCATTTTACAAGTTATCACAAGCTTCTTCAATTTGCCATAGTGACTGGCTTGCATCTTACACGGAGTAGAAACGGCTGTCATTCTTCCAAGTTTCGGTAAACATAGACAATAAACATGTTACCCACTTAACGAGTTTGCACTTCGATGTTTGAAAAAGGCTAAAAATTGACTTCTAAATAAATACGATTTTAACTTAACTCATTTGTTTAGACACCACAAAAGCCAATTTGTATCAGCCTATCGTATCGTAGAGAACAGGTTTTGATAAAGTTTCATGAAGATTTGAAAAAAATGTCAGCTTTGAGCTTTTACGCTGGATCGACTGTTCAAGGGCGGTGACCCGAGTTGTATTCATTTTAAAATGTGTTTGGTTGCGTTCGTCTTGACTGTCAAGCCTTCTGGCAGTAGACTCATAACCGCAACATTAAGGTGAACGTGCAATTGCAATATGTCATTTCGGTGTGTGCAGCAAAACAGACGTCAATAAATTAGGTTGTATAAAAGGCATAAAAGAATGACAAACAATTCCACTTCTCGTGTGGTCGGAAACATCGATGCTTGTCATTAAGTTATTTTAAGGATTTCTTTTCAAAAACAAAACATTACTATAAATGTAACTGTATAGTTCTTAACACAATAAAATGCTCATTAATATAAATATGTATTATAAACGTGTTATTTACTAAGTTGCGCAATACTTGTAATGCGTGGAATACAATACGTCTTATGTCCAAATGTCAATCGTAAATAATAAGGAATTTAGGTTACTTTATTTAGAATAAACAACACTTTTATTTTACCGGGTAATAACTACATTCTTTGGTGAATTGTGTGCACACATATGCGCTGTTAAGTTTGATAATGAAACAAATTTTAAGACGAATGACTTTGATTAGAAACAGTACAAGCACGTTTTAAATAACTGACACTGAAATGTCAGACTTAGATATTATACGATCCTTCAGTGTCTCTTCAGTGATAATTATAATTAGTAGTTAATTAGAAGTATTTATTTATATATTGAACATGAGATCCGAATGAGGGAGATTATTCTGGAGTCACATTTCCAAGATATTTTTTCACGATCGCTCGCACAAAACGTTTATATTGTATTGTAGTTCCTAAAAATGTTCACGTTAGAATTATATAATACATGACACTCAAGACACAATATCAACGGATACATTCATATTACACTTTTATTTATTTAAGATGAATCATGTAATTCCAGCTAGTTTCACTTAGTTTTCAAGTTTGTTGTGTTGCTTATTGTAATGATACGCTGTTCTTCAAAGTTTTGATACAGTTTGTTACTGTTGTACGTTAAACGAGTCGGGAACATTTTACTAGGAACATTGATAATTTGTAACAATTGGAGACAGACAGACAGACAGACAGACAGACAGACAGACAGACAGACAGACAGACAGACAGACAGACAGACAGACAGACAGACAGACAGACAGACAGACAGACAGACAGACAGACAGACAGACAGACAGACAGACAGACCAGACAGACAGACAGACAGACAGACAGACAGACAGACAGACAGACAGACAGACAGACAGACAGACAGACAGACAGACAGACAGACAGACAGACAGACAGACAGACAGACAGACAGACAGACAGACAGACAGACAGACAGACAGACAGACAGACAGACAGACAGACAGACAGACAGACAGACAGACAGACAGACAGACAGACAGACAGACAGACAGACAGACAGACAGACAGACAGACAGACAGACAGACAGACAGACAGACATACAGACAGACAGACAGACAGACAGACAGACAGACAGACAGACAGACAGACAGACAGACAGACAGACAGACAGACAGACAGACAGACAGACAGACAGACAGACAGACAGACAGACAGACAGACAGACAGACAGACAGACAGACAGACAGACAGACAGACAGACAGACAGACAGACAGACAGACAGACAGACAGACAGACAGACAGACAGACAGACAGACAGACAGACAGACAGACAGACAGACCGACCGACCGACCGACCGACCGACCGACCGACCGACCGACCGACCGACCGACCGACAGACAGACAGACAGACAGACAGACAGACAGACAGACAGACAGACAGACAGACAGACAGACAGACAGACAGACAGACAGACAGACAGACAGACAGACTTATACATAAGTACATCGTTTTCATACACAAATATATACATTGATTTCTGTCACGTAAATAGGTTAACAATATTACATTACATAACATAACATAAATGGTCATTTAAGAATACAAATATAAATAAACACAATCAATTACAAGAATACGTCAATTCCATCAAAGCGGTAATGAAATTAATTTTTTAAACATAACATAACATAAATAGTCTTTTACTAATACAAATGTAAATAAACACTATCAATTGCAAAAATACGTACATTCCATCAAATGGTCTTTATAAATAAACACAGTCAATTGCAAGGATACGTATATTCCATCAAAGCGGTAATGGAATTTTTATATACTTAACATAAATGGTCATTTGCGAATACAAAAATAAAGAAACACAATCAATTGCAATAATACGTACATTGCATCAAAGCGGTAATGAATTTGTTTAAACAACATTATTTAGAATTGTATTTCTTAAAGCAATAGCTTCCTTCAAATATATACATACATTTGAAATAACTGATTTGTCACATGAAACTAATAGCTGGTGGAATTTATATACAGATGGGTTTATATAAAATTTACGGCTTATATATTTTTTCCTAAGATCAGTGTAACATCGGCATATACATATAAAATGGTATTCATCTTCTAAATCCAAGTCATTACAACATAAACAATAACGTTTATTTCGTGGTATGTTATTTTTGGCGTATCTCTCTGTTTGGATTCTAAAAGGATGTGCAGATACTCTTAATCTTACAAAAATAGTTGCAGTCGTCTAGGTAGCAAATCTTAATATGTTTCATATTCCAGACAGTTTTTAAAAACTTTATAATTATCTAATACAGTACTATTATTAATTTTACCGTTCCATTCTTGTTTAAAATTGTCAAGAAGTCTACATTTGAATTCGCTAATAAAACTATTAACATAAACAACGTTTGGATTTTCAAAAACATTACCAAATCCAAAATTATTTAACATGCTCTTGACATTTGAGACCCAGTTTGTAAAACCTTTATTACAGTCGCTCAATGCTTGTTTGTACACAGTGTTCATTATGATATTATCATTGTTCAGAACTTTAAACCAATATTTAATAATTTTAACAAACCTGTTTACATACAATCGATATCTACCCAATTCTTCATAAACAGCAACATTACATGTATTTATTTTTACCTGTAGTAAGCGTTTGCAAAATTTTAAATGTATACGTTCTAAATCATCGGACTTCGTGAAACCCCATACTTCTGAAGCATAATTTAATATCGAACCCACAAAAGAGTCAAACAACTGGCAAAATATTTTCGGTTTAATGTCAAATTTGTTGCATTTAGACAATAATGTATTCATGGCCTTAAGGCGTTTACCAATCAAATGCTCATGGTTCAGTTTAAAACTTCCAGTATAATTCAACACTGTGCCTAGATAGTTAAAGTTATCAACAACTTCAATAGCATTACCATTATATACCCATATTTCGTTTTCCGAAATACCATTATTTTCGTTTTTGCAGTGTTAACATTTAACCCCAAAGAATTGCAATATAAGTATAAATTATCTAAATGAGTTTTAACTTCAGCCGGGGACTTGCCTAAAATAGCCATGTAATCAGCTAAAAAATAATAAAATCAACACAATATCATCTATATTCAAACCAGAATTAATGCTATCTTGTAAGTAAAGTTCCAGGTCTTCAACAAATAAAGAAAACAAAAATGGCGACATTACCCCCCTTGCCTCAGTCCAACAGCATAACTAAAATAATCTGAATAAGATGAGCATGATTTGACACGTGACTTAACATTTGCATACATATCTTTTACTATTCTAAGTAATTTACCTTGTATACCAGACTTAAAATTTTTCAACCATAATGCATTGCGATAAATATTATCAAAACATTTTAACATATCGACGTATATAACATACAAACGTTTATTTTTTTATTTAAATAGTTTTGAACAATTGACATCAGTATAAAAATAGCATCAACAGTTGAATAACCTTTCCTAAATCCGAACTGCGCATCCGAAATAATAGTGTTTGCATTGCAAAATGTTTCAATACGTTTATTTAAAATAGTGGTAAATTATTTGGAAAAAACAGCTTACTAATGTTATCTCTTTATAGTTATTGACATCATTAACTGCACCTTTTTTATGCAAAAGGATAATGACCTCTTCAGTCCATTTATCGGGAAAAAAACCCGATACAAAAATACCGTTAAATACTGTAAACGTATAGAAATTCGTCGGTATAAAATTTCGTGGTTTAATAAAAACAACTAATTCGTTGACACGTAATTTCGTGGATTTCAAATAAAAAACAACTAATTCGTTGACACGTAATTTCGTGGATTTCAAATAAAAAACAACTACCGTCATAATTATTAAGGTTTTAATAAAACAACCAGAGTAATAACGAAGCATAATCTGCTTATCTGTGTTGACAGCACGACTCGAGGTTAATGTGCACTGAAGCGTGAAAGTGTTTCCGATAATTGTCGATAAGAGCAATAAAGCGGCACACTTGTGGGTCCCCACTCGCTAATTGCCCTCAATGTTGTTTTAACAATATTTGTAAATCACAGCGCAATAGGTCCCCTAGTCGTAACAATTGAGTAATAAGGTCCCCAAAATACAGGTGTGAAAACTGTAATGTCTCTTTTAAGTTTAATTGGCATTAATTGGCATATGTGATAAATCTTCAAAATGTTAATGTGACGATGTCCCGTAAAAGAGGATAGTCGTTGATGTACACTTTATATACCGTGCTTGATTATAAAAGCATTATCAACCAAACACTTATCAATAAGACAACATATCGCATTAATTTGCGTTCAAACAATGTCTCTTTCACAATGGTTGAAAACGGGAACAGTACCGACACGTTCTCCTACTATGGCAGGATTGCCCGACCCTGCAAAGGCTCTGTCTACGACTGAAGCTTTATTAACACAGGCCGCTAACGATGCAGTAGAAGAAATGGTCATTGGACGTTAACGGAAGCGTGGGGAATACGCTTCTTACTGTGACGAAACCAGGGCAAAAATTGCGCGTTACGTTTATTAACCATGATGAATAAAACGTATATTTGCAATGATGAATAAAAAAGAAAAACTCGCACGACTTGAGTGTTTTATTAATGCACTGGATGGCGAACAAATTGATATTTTATATAAACACACTACTTGTTATTCATACTGATTAATCATTAACATCGTAGTTCTTATCATACTAAGTAATCATAAACATCTTAGTTCAAACATATTTAATTTACAACAAATTCGTGGAAAATAACAACATTTACAATTTTGAAATATTTTAATTAGTCGAGATAAAAGTGTAATGTGACCTACTGAAGTGAAGTTACTATTACAAAAAACAAATATCTCGGGCAACCGACAACAAAAGAAAATGGCGGAAATGCCATTCAAAAAAGACCGATTTCTGATTAAAATGTATCAAAAATCGTTGGTACTTGAATTCGTGGTTCGGCGGAACCACGAAATCCACGAAAATTAGTACCACACGAACTTTAATGATTTTACAGTACATCACATAAATGGGCAGACAAAATATCACTGCATTCAAGAAAATATTCATTTAAAATACAATCGCTACCCGATGATTTATTACGCTTTAAATGTTTTATTGCATTCTTAACTTCTTCAATTGATATAGGTACGTCAAGTGCAGGAAATGCAGAATTTTCTAAGTTAAAATCATTATTTAAACAAAAATCTTCTGCTTCAGTATTGCAAAAATCAGACATATTGCTACTAAGATTTTCAAAAAACTTTGTAAATTCTTCTAAAGATATTTTATTTTTAATCACGTTAGTTTTCGATTTGAAAAATCCCTTGGTTTATGTTTTCTTAAATTTTCAATTTCCGACATTTTTTTTTCTATAACAACAGGCTTTCTTCTTACGAATTAAATCCTTATAATGCCTTTTACTTGTACATAGGCGTTCTCTATTTAGATCTGTTTTACACGAGTCAAAAATACGTATAGCTTCGTGATATAAATTTCGTGCAGTAATGCAGTCGTTGTCAAACCATTCTGCGTTCTTTGTACAACTATCTACATTGAAACTAGGGTTTGTTTTATAAACACATGTTTGAGAAAATAACGGATCAGCAATACTGCGAATGGTTTCAGTAAATATTTTCAGCACGTTATTAATTGACGTTCTACATAAATAATCTACATTTTGTACAATGGTATTAAATACAGGTAACAATGAAATAATTTGTGAGCAAAATTGCCCACGTAATGCATCGTCCCATTTATACTTGACATCGGTGAATGACTGGTAATCGGACGGGACATTATTACATAATAATGAAAAATGTAACGTGGCGTGATCGCTAAATTCGTTAAAATCATGCACGGTAAAATCAGATATACCAGAAAAGATGTATTCGGTCGCCAACAAATAATCAATTACAGACGTACCGTTATTGGAATAAAAAGTTTGCTTACAGCTATTGCCAACTCTACCATTAGCAATTCGTAAACAAGTAGATTTACATAAATCCAGTAATTTTACTCCGTGACTATTTATTGAGCTATCAACTGAGTCCCTCACAGAGGTGTTATCTGGACAGTAGTCGGCGTCATCATATACAGATTAATTATATCTTGTACAATGTAATCGAATTTATTGCCAACTCTACTATTGAGATCACCAACAACAAAAATTTTACCGAATTCAGAAAAATAAGTTACATCGTTTTCTAAAATTTCAAACAAATCTACATTAAAAGTGTTATAAACTGGAGACTCATGCCCCCATACATATGTTGCGCATAAATAAAAATCTTCTGATATATTAAAAAATAAGTGGTCAAGTTTCAACCAGATTATTGTATCGAAATGATTTTTTACATTTTTAATACCATCGGCTAATTCTTCGTTAATATATATAACAATACCACCACTATTTCTACGCGCTTTTTTGTGTTGAAATTTTCTGAAGAAGTTAAAAGACACATATCCATTGAAATTGACATCACTGGAACTATTAGCCCAAGATTCATACAAAAAACATACATCATGAGAGCTTAAAATATTTACAAAATTGGGAGATGACCTCTTTACATCTGTAAGTCCATTAACGTTCCACGACAGGATAGATATTTCACCACCGCCGTGCTCCTATGTGCGCACCGGGCTGCCGTTGATATAAAGCGTGTCGTAGGCCAGGTAAGCCCGCTTACCCAGCCGCCTCGCCTCCTTCATTTTCGGCACTAATTGACGCCTTTTCATCGTGACTTCCGGGAGGAATTGCTCGAACGCCCGGTACGCCGTGCCATCAAGCTCCTTCCACCTTTTTCTCAACATTTCTCTGTCCTTAAAGAACGAAAACTTTGCCACAATGTTTCTTATCTTTCCATGTATCAGCGATCCCCGAGACCGGTGGACGCGTTCGAATTTAATAGAAGTGGCTACTTCCTGCGACAGCTTGAAAGCGCTCCCCAAATGCTGACGTAGCTTGGCCTCCGTCATCTCTGGCGTCTTAAATACGTTTCCGTTTGCTTCCGGTATTGCCGTGAAGACCAGGTTATTACGCATTGACTGCGATTGAAGGTAGCTAACGTCCTCCCGAAGGGTATCACGCTCCTTCACTAGCTCCTGGACCCTCTCTGCGAGCTCTGCAGCATGAATATCTGCACCGTCTACCTTATCTTCGAGGCGTGATACCCGCTCCTCCACCTTTTTGGCCCTCTCCTCATGAACCACCCACAACTGCTTAATCTGCTTCTAAAAACTTTCCATCCCCTTCTCGATCGAGTCCATAACACTCATCTTTGTCTCTAAACACTGTAAACGAGATGAGACGGACTTCAGAAGAACCATCACATCGCGAATAGTGGGCTCCGCACTGCTATCTGCCATGTTGTTAACAAATCCACTTCCGGTTTCACTGATACCACTGGTACTTCCACTACTGCTAGAACTATCAAACACACTATTATCTAAAGTGTCCACACCAAACAACACTGAGTTCACCTTATTTAATACATCGCTCACTGACACGTTGCCTTTATCGGAGTCCGATGACGGGCCTCTTTGTTTACGCACCTTGACTGCATTAGGTTCATGGTTATTGTCACTGCTGTTCCTTTGTTTTCTTTTACTGCTTTTCGATTTCTGCATTGTCCAACATACTATTCCGATGTAAATCACATTTTCACATATAATCCTAATAATTTCCACTCAAAATAATTACTTAGAACACTGTATATTCGCTAAAATGTATTATTTTTCTCTCCCGCTAAAAATTTGCGACCGCTTGCACCTACGTGACGTCATTGGATGATAGATAATGTATCTTTCGTTGATGACTCATGAAATACAAACGTCTTGCACCTCTTGCGTTTAGACGCAGCGCAACATTTTGTTTGATGTTATTTGCGATTTAATTTAGACTGTAGTATTGTATTTTAATAAGCCAGTGAAAAGGTGGAGTGAAAAGAACCAGAAGATATGATGCGTTAGATCGCATTGAAACGAGGACGCATGTATTAGATACATTCAACCAAAGCGCATTGCTGTTCAAACGTATTGTCACGTAATTACACGTTGTTCGTTGATAACACACAGTAACAACCCAAGTCCATTTCTGATTTCATCGCGATTTATTTCTGTCGAATATTTCTTTTAACACAACGCTTGCTAAATGTACACAAAATACAATTTTACAGCGCGGCAGCCAACATGGCCGCCACGTCAAGAAGACGTGACAACTCTCAAAGTTCTTTTCAAATCTTAACGCAGATCCTTTTTTGCGAACTAAAACACTGCATTTTATCCCCAGGTTAATTTACATAAAATCTACTTGTAATTTTCATTGGTCACCAAGGTCCGGGCTTATTACGGATTGGTTGACTTATATGAATGTTCTAGAAGGAACACTCTATTCATGTATTTACTTGCTTGCCAAATGCACTAAAATCTAATCAATTTATATTGGTACTAATCAATTTATATTGGTATAGAGTAATTCCGTTACATTCGTCAGTACCATAACTAGTGTATCCCAGACAATAGGTGACCCTTTCATCTGTGCTGTTTGATGACCATGTGTGTTACTTTTAATCTCGTATCTATATGCTGACTCTGGACTCATTGTTAAGTATATGACCTTTGATTCTTTTGTCTGACTGACTTGTCAATTTATTGATCCCAACTATCCCACCCTGGGTGTAAACGTAATTGTGTTCTTACCTGGATTTAATCTTAAATCAGGTCTGACTTTCCATTTTATTGATTCCAATTATACCCCACCCTGGGTGTAAACGTATTTGCGTTCTTACTTGAAATAAATCTTAAATCAGGTCTTAGTTTATGCAAATACCCCCCAAGATGTATAATTAAATTCTCAAACTTCATCTTAACATTGCATATACATATTATTGAAATATCCCCTTATTAATTTCTATCATAAGAATTAACTCATAAGAATAAACGATATGTTATAAGCTGTTACATGACACAACTTTCCCCTTATTATATTTTTTTAAATATTTTATAATATTAAAAAAAATATTATTATTATAATTATTTTACAAGCGTCTCTGCTGAAATAGATAACATAAGTTATTGTTATACAATATAGATGTCAATCGGTATGTAGCGGAGCACATCATCTGTTGGTCGTTGGCCTTCAATACGTCTGGTGTCGTCAATGTAGTGTTGAAGTCGTCGCGTGGCGAATACGATGTTTATTTAATGTCATTGCCGCCGTCCTGAAGATAAGCCGATTGTAGGTTCGTCCGTGGCGATTGGAATGCGTTTGTTGATTCAGCTCTGCTTTCCGATGTTTAACTTTCGTCGTCGATTGTCGTTTGTGTTGTATTCATCGTTGTTACTGTTTTCGTTGTCGTTTGTACGTTTGTTGATGGCTCCAGCGTCTTCATTTCTCTCGGGACATTAAGATCTTCTATTGGCCATAATGCTCACGAGGTATTTACTATAGCAGTGTTCTCCTTGATGTCTTAGGCCTCGGAAGTATCATTCCAAATGCGTTATCTACGCACGTCAAACAGTTGAACGGCTGCATCTACTCTATAGTGTTTAACGTCACAAGTATTGTGTCCAGTGTTGCGTCACTTGTTGTCCTTCGAAAACTTCTGGCGTTGGGTCTTCTTTTAGCAATAGAACCAGGTATTCACTTTGAAAGTAAACACCGTGATGTCCCATGCGTTTCACGTTGTTTGTTATTTAATTCGTTGTGAAAGACGTTGTTTCGCGATCTCATTCTTCTTTGGTGTGGTCTTCAAATCTCAATTTTCCATCTGCGTTGTGGTGATATAAGTATCAGTTGTTCAAAATCATGGCAAACATAAATAAATATTCCCTTAAGTTCCTCTTAAATACCGTCATGACAACTTAATAGAAGGTCTTAGTAAATACGACTTTTATAACCCTAATTACTATCCAAACACTCCTTTAAACATTGCATTACAGCGCGATAATTTACGTACGTGCTATCAGTAAATTTGTGACAGGTATGCGCTACTTTATTTACCTATGGTATTGCACTTTAAACAGACGTATCGCGGTCGTATCTTAAAAATCACAAATCTCCTGTATATCATTATGTACTTAATGAAAGTTTCTATCGACATATGTACCTGGGCGCTCTTAAATACGCGCGTCGCTCTAAACAATTGTGAAATTTTTTATGAAAAAGGGCAGACTTTTTTATATATGCATTTATAATACCGGAACATTTATCGGTATACTTCAAATTTCAAGTCTTGTTCTCCTAATGAACTAATCCCATAAATCTAATACAATAAGTATTCTTCCACCATGAGTAAATGGTAGGCTTCCATCATTTCGCAAATGATAGGCTCTCATAAACCTCTATGTACCTTATAGAGTTTATTCAATAACAGAAATTTAATGCGCATATAACAGTATATTTTAACTGCACAGTATTCGTGACAGAACACATTAAAAAACTCTTACTTAAAATTACTCAAGACCTTCAAAATTACCGATACTCTACATACATTTGCAATAAACACAGTTACGTATATACATATTTACATAATACTTTTTGTGTGTGTCTGCCCCCAATCGCAATCAACATTATTTTTCTTATTACTGTGCTTATCCTTCTTATGTCTTTATTCTATTAATGCATAAAACCATATACAATTAGTCAAGTATACTGATTTTTGTGTACGTCTCAAAATTCCCATTTATGTGCAGGTTTCTATTTCATATCTTATATAAAATGACGTCAAAATCGGATACTCTCTAATGTTTATTCCTACCTTATAAGTTCCTTTAATATAATATCAAAATATTAAACTGCCTTCAAAAATCCTTAACTATAAAAATGTAAACGCCTCATATATCCGTTTTCCTATAATGTCAAATTAATGAAACATTCTTCAAATATTCTCATTTCCCCATACGTTCTAATTTCATGACAACTTGCAAAAATATCAACAATTAAAAAAAAAATACCATCAATTACAAATGTATTTATATTATGCAAAAATGTGTCCGTACATAATTATATATTCTAATAATACAAAAAATATAGAAAATTCTTTAAATACCCTCAATTATGTGTGCGCATCTAATTTCAGTATTTCTATAACTCATAAAATTATGTAAATTTCAAATACTTTCTTATTCATTTATTTTATTCTCAATTTACCGATATTTTAGAAAAAATACTGATCAATGAAAAACTGTATTGATTTTGATACTTGCACAATTTCTCCGTACATGATTCATTATTTCTTTAACACCTTACTACGTAAAATTCTTTAAAACAATTCTTAACAATTTCGTTGTCATGACGCCTTTTACTTTTTATTTCTTACCTGATAAAATTTGAAATAAACCCCTGTTTGCCATAATTTATGAAAACACTGATCGTTTTTTCCATCTTGCGTTTTTTTTCTCCGTTGGCCCGTGAGAGAAGTGGCACTTCAGGTTGATCCTGGAACTGCGCACCATAAAATGTACTGTGTCACGTAATTACACGTTGTTCGTTGATAACACACAGTAACAACCCAAGTTCATTTCTGATTTCATCGCGATTTATTTCTGTCGAATATTTCTTTTAACACAACGCTTGCTAAATGTACACAAAATACAATTTTACAGCGCGGCAGCCAACATGGCCGCCACGTCAAGAAGACGTGACAACTCTCAAAGTTCTTTTCAAATCTTACCGCAGATCCTTTTGTTTTACTTACAAAAACACTGCATTTTATCCCCATGTTAATTTACATAAAATCTACTTGTAATTTCCATTGGTCAACAAGATCTGGGCTTATTATGGATTGGTTGACTTATTAGAATGTTCTAGAAGAAACAATCTATTCATGTATTTACTTGCTTGCCAAATGCACTAAAATCTAATCAATTAATATTGGTACTAATCAATTTATATTGGTATAGAGTAATTCCGTTACATGCGTCAGTACCATACCTAGTGTATCCCAGACAATAGGTGACCCTTTCATCTGTGCTGTTTGATGACCATGTGTTACTTTTAATCTCGTATCTATATGCTGACTCTGGACTCATTGTTAAGTATATGCCCTTTAATTCTTTTGTCTGATTGACTTTTCAATTTATTGATCCCAATTATTCCACCCTGGGTGTAAACGTATTTGTGTTCTTACTTGGATTTAATCTTAAATCAGGTCTGACTTTCCATTGTATTGATTCCAATTATACCCCACCCTGGGTGTAAACGTATTTGCGTTCTTACTTGAAATAAATCTTAAATCAGGTCTTAGTTTATGCAAATACCTCCCAAGATGTATTATTAAATTCTCAAACTTCATCTTAACATTGCATATACATATTATTGAAATATCCCCTTATTAATTTCCATCATAAGAATAAACTCATAAGAATAAACGATATGTTATAAGCTGTTACATGACACTATTTTATGTGATCAATTTGATCCAGATTGTAACGGAACAAGATGTATAAACACATGTACATGTCTTTAACAAACCTAGCAAAAAATTATACAAAAATACATCTATGTTATTTATGCGCATACGATGTGTTGGATACAGAACACACCATTTTCTTGAGCAAATATTAAATGTATTACTTGGACCTAATAAGTGCACTTAGTCTATTATATGGGTCTAAAGATTTAATATATATTTGTTTGTTCAGATTCAATCAATTTATTTAAACTATTACCTCCAATCAGGAATCTTATTACAATTTAGCTGGCGCCATAACGCTTCCGTTTTAGGAAACCGACGATTGTGGAAATAAAACTCGCGTAATGGTCATTACTGTAGATCGAGCATCATACCCGCGTATCCCACATGTGATTTAAGGCGTTTAATGTTCCTGTACGTAATTGATAGTCATATGGAAACTAGAGAAATCATTGATGGACATATGCATATCATTGATAGTTGTGTTGAAATTAATAGTGATCATATGCAAAATATTGACATTCCTATAAAGTATCTGTAATCCTAAGGAATTTTGTTTTTCAGTATTCTTACATTTTTTTTCACTTTACCTGTATTTATAAAAATAAATATTCTACAGTCAACACATAAAAACAGATATTTTATTTCATGTCCTGTAGTAAAGGTCGTTTGACACAATAACATATGTTCATCCGAATACATGTTTTCTTAATAGGTATATATTTTGGCAAACTACAGCGTCATTATAAACGCGGGTTTGTCTTTAAGCGGGCATTATAAAAGCCCTAAAAGTGACAGTGCGATCATACATTAACAGGTTTCTATTATACTATCTTCAACTTAAAATAACACGTGTAAGGCATTATAATCATATATTTTATTGTACGTTTTTTGAACATTTCAAGTGTTCAACTGACAACGAAGTCTGTAAATTCAAAAAAAAAATACAAACAACGTACGTGATTTAAGTTTTTGAGGATATTTTTGCAACACTGAACATAATTGTTTCAATAAATGCGCACATGGATTCTGTCCCGTAAACAAGATCAATTCCGGAGCGAACAGATGAATTTTGTAAAAACAAATTTAATAAGTATTACCACTATTAGTGCATTCACGCTAAATAAAATTAGGCTTTCTGTTCATATTCGAAATGTCTGAAATTGGTGACTACTAACGCAAGTTCATCACAAGCAGATGAACAGTTGTTTATATGATTTTGTTTGTATTTGATGATGATGAAGGCCTAACCAGTTTGTACCCCGCAGGAAACCAAACTTTTTACAATATGTAAAACTAATTATCTTTCAAGCAAGATCATAAACAGATGCAAGGCATTCCATCGCGTTCAAAGTTCAATGTCAAGACATTTATATGGAACTTCTATGATTTAGTGGAGCATCATTAAACCAGACTTCAACTAGGAACATAATCCCAGTAAATCTCTACACATGCCAAACGCTCAGATACAATACAACTATTGACAGTGCCAATTTGCGACAAAGTGCCAGTAACTTGTTTCGACGATAGTATGAAAATGATAATTCACAGAAAGTAGATTCTGGAACTGTATGAATATTCACACAGCATTTTCCCGTATTGTGTACATATACGATACCTCGGTCAATAAATAGAACGCTTGAACAAGAAGAAAAAGTGAGCGTCACATTAGGAAACAAATACACTTTATCGTTCAGACTCCTCCTAAATTAAAAGGTAGAACCTATAGTAAAGAGTCATGAATACGTTAAAACAGCCATTTTGACATCGATACAATGTCTGCTCTAACGTTTTACTTATAATACTATAAATTTGAGCCTCACTCAGGAAAAAGGGGTTTAATTCATTTGCGCAAAGTGTCGTCCTGTCAAGTCCGCACAGGCTATTTGTGGACAACACTTTAAGCTTTAAATGTATTTTACATAAGAAAAGACTTCCTTTAAACTAAACATTCTATAAAAGCGGTCAGTTTCGTCCCTGATTAGCCTGTGCAATCTAGGACGGCACTTAACTTACATGCATTAAGACACGTTTTTCCTCAGCGTGGCTAATTTTTATATGTTGTTTACTTAAGTTACAGCACAGCTACTATGTTACTTAATAAATAATCGAAGTATGCACGTGACACTAACTTTCTGACAAGTTCTCACCAATAAATTTCATTTTTATATATAACTGGTTTTAATGTAAAATTGAGAAGTCATATTCTGCCTAATATGTCGTTAACATAATCGTTGACAAGATAAAATCCTTTTAAAATAAGAAAAGGTCAAAATGTAGAAATGATCCTGATCTGAAAGGATTATATCTGTGAATGCAGTAGCTGACGTTAACCGTTGTGACAAGCTAACCACTGCAATGAGTTTAGTTTATTCAACGAGCGAGACGCAATTCCCAAAGAAACCAGAAGCCAATTCCCACTTGTCATATCCATCATAGGTCGTGCGTGTAATTTGCTACAACATTTCTAATGTGTTCCTTGTCAACATAAGATATGTTATGCATTACTAAGTGGGTGAACTAAATGAGACAATACATGCCTGAAACAATACACATATGCGATCCATTTCTCGACAGATATTTGCATATGGTGAAATAATATTACTACGTTTTCAAAGTAAAATGACTGGGAACATGGAAATTGTATGCACTAGCCAGTCGTACAAACGGGTGAACTCATATACAATGCAAGTTAAACTCCCAATACTTATACTACCACATTATATCATGGAATGTTCCAAGTGCGAAACGTATGGCATTATAAACAGCATATCTCAGATCCAGTGCATTTCTTGATAATACACTATCCAAGCATTATTTTAAAGAAATGTTACCTTCAGATTGATCTGATATCATAGTTATACACGTGTGGCATTTATTTATTTATTTACGTATCTATGTATCTAACATAACAATGCACTAAAATATATGGGAAAACATAGAGTTTTTACAGCTGATTGATTTATACCAAGAATACAGTTGGCAAAAAAGCTCACGAATAAAACAGAATAGGTTATAATGATATACATAAACCAGGTTATAATGATATACATAAACCAGTGTCATGCGTCTAAACGCAAAATAAATATCGCCTCAATTTAAAATAGTCTTCAATGAATCAACTCTCGGAATTTCGAGCTAAACCTGACATAATAATCAAGGGATTTAGAAAACAAACACGACATATTAATGACATGTTTTGTAAGCATTTCTATTTAAAACGTTTTAATTAACACATCTGTCTAAAATTGTTTATTATTAATACTTTTTTGAAAAGTTAGTTATCATATAAATGTAATCTGTTTGATACTAATATTTAAAGACACTTAACGAAATAATCATTTTCTAACGTTGTGTCATCAGTAAAGGAATTTTGCGACACAGTTAAATTTCGCCATTTGTGAACAATTCCCTTTAATATAACATAAATGGCTTTTTTTCTTCATTATGGTTTTGTTCGTATATGCCATCTAACAACTTCAACTCGCCCAGAAACTTAATCAGGATAGGGCCGACATGTGTGTGATAAAAATTAATCATTTAAATAGAATTAACATTTCAAATCTGATATTAGTGTTTATGTTTAGGTGCGGATTTTTGTATTTTGCATTAACCAATCTTCGTCTCTTGCTTTATGCTACGACCTTATCGCGATTCACGCTACGAATTAAATCATGGTATTGAACGTGAACCATTCGTTCAAACCATATCAGATGTTGTCAGGTATTATCAGATCATGTCGGGTATTATCAGATCTTGATTTCAATCGTTGCAGTCGTGTTAATCGTCGAAATTTCGAATCGGGTTGAACGGCTAAAAAGTGTTCGATAAGCAATCAACAGCAACGATTGTTGATCGAGGTCATCGTATCTAATTGGTTTGTGTCGTTACAGAGCGCGGAAAATCATATCGATTCCACCTTGTGGTGGTCGCAGTCAATCCTGTCCAAGATGAAAGTCACGACTGTGACTTTCTGTCGCGATCTTCCGAAGACAAGAAGTCGATTGTCAATCGGGCTGTAATATCTAGTCGTGATCTCTCATAGTGAATACATAGAGAATACATGGTTGGTGCCGTGGTGAAGAAAGTTTATTTAACGAGGCTTAGACAAATATAATAGGGCGATATTTAGCGAACACACATTCAAATAATGACGTTTTGGATTCGTTCGGTACTTTAAAAAATAATTTACTGTTGAATAAAAGAACACGCCCGACTTGTCGTCATTAAAACCCAAGTTTAAATGAAACCGACTTGTTTCCGTCGCAGAAATAACGTCACAAGAGTTACGTCATAAATTGCGCAATCAATTGAATGAAAAATACAAGATTTCATAGCCATAGCGTATCAATACGGAGATCATCGATTCTTGATAAACGTAGCTTATGTATCACCTCGTAGAAGAACGTACTTATTCGAGGAACCCTATCGTGGCGATCGTGTCGAATCGAGACCGAATCGTGGACGTATTCGAAGCATTCCCAACGGATTTATGACATCGTGTGTCAACTGGAGATCAGACCGTGTCTTATCGTGCATGGCACCTGTTATTGTCAAATCGTGAAAACTGAAAAGATTGTAATCGAGGCAAGGCAGCGTATCACAACTAAAGAACTAGCATACTATAGTATCTAAGCTGTAGAACGCCGAGAATTACCTCGATCAGTGAACGTGTCGTAAATCGTGGCACTCGTTTAGGATCGCACAACAGTGGAATATTGCTACATTAGCAATAAAAAAAATATGTCATCATCTCGAACTCATTGCTTTAACGCACAACATTAAAATCACTTGTTTTAGTAAAAAATGTAACCAATGATTTAATATAGTAAAATATAACATGTATTGTCTTATTATTCCACAAACGGCATCGATCTACCAGTCCTGATAATTATATGTCCCTATAAAGTATTTTATACACGTGGTTACGAAATCACATGCATACATAGTATCATCCGTTTAACCACAACGCCACACGCCTTATGAAACTTTTTCTTTGATTTTCATCAAGACAATTTTAGAACAATTGATTGTGACATGAAACACCAACGTTTGACAATTAAGCTATAAATGTTTCTTTTATTGTTTCAAAGTGATTTCAGTGACTTACGGAACAATTATATTACTCGTGTAAATAAAAACAAACCACTACTTGTGAAAATGAACTACCCAACCAGTCAAATACGATTCAATGATTCACCGAAAGCGATGCATATCCTATAAAATATGGCATTTAAGTATAGCTCAGTCTAAACAAAGCACACCAGGTACGCATTTATTTGAACACAAAACAATCGTCGAATGCATAGTTTATAGCTTAATAAATATTCGTCTTGACTCAGCATTAGTAGTTGGTGCCATAGAACACTACCATCGTGACATTAAGTAGATTAATATCTGTTAGGCCTCTACAAATTGATGATATGTTCTACGGATTTTTGCTTCCCGAAAATGGAGCGAGCGAGCGAAATAGAAATTAATTTATTTTTATTCTATTTTTTGTTAAATCACAGGCGAGCGAAAAGCGAAAAATAAAAAAAAATACATACATTGTCTATGTAAATTGATATATTTTGCCAAATAGATGCATGGTATCTGCAAAATACCAGTACAAGATCATTTAGAAGTAATAATTGAGTTAAAGCCCTTGTCAAATGTTTGTAAAAATAACGAAAACAAGCAAATTCGTTAAATTGATATCCCCCCCCCCGCAAATATACTTCTTGACACAAAAGTTTTCTAGGCGAATGGACAACGCCAACGTGCATCATCCTCTTATCCATATATATAGTCATACCAAGTTTCAATGAAATCCGTCAAAGCACTTGCAAGATATGGCCCCGGACACAATTTTTTTTCAAGATATAAAGGGCCATAACTTCATTATTACCCTATGGTGTACAATGCCATTTGGCATGCATCATCCTCTTATCCATATATATACTATACTCATACCAAGTTTCAATGAAATCTGCCAGAGCACTTCCAAGATATGGCTCCGGATATTTTTTCAAGATACAAATGGCCATAACTCCGTTATTAACATATTGTGTACAATGCTATTTAGCGTGCATCATCCTCTTATCCATATATATACGCATACCAAGTTTCAATGAAATCCGCCAAAGCACTTCTAAGAAATTGCTCCGGACACAATAGTGCCGGACGGACGGAAGAACGGAAAGACGGTCGGACGTATGGACAATGCCAAAACAATATCCTTCCGCCTAATGCGGGGGATAAAAAGTCTCTAATAGCTGTTCTGCTTTCTCACACCAGGTAGTGATTACTTAAATTTAACACGGTACATGTAGTTTTCATTATCAAAGTTATATAAGAAGCTCAGTTTTCTGTCAATGATTGTTTAATAACATGACACAATAAATAATACAATAAATATCAAGCATAAGCAGTGATTTTTCTTTGCGTCATATTTTACAGCCTGTGCCTTTTTGATTGGGGATAACGTGCAATAAACCATGAAATTGGGAATATTAAATCATTAGTATTATGATTATAGGTAACAGTATAACAATTGTTAATAAGTGCATGTTTAACTGCTTTCTAAAATATATATTATAAAGTGCTAGGGTATTAAACTGCTGTATGATAAACTCAATAAACCAATTGAGTTTATTTTAAAATAATTGACTTATTTTTTTGGAAATTTTGGCGAGACTTTTAAAAGGAAAAAAGTTACTTTGGAAAACAGCTTTTTGTACAATTTTCAATTTGGACACAGCCTATAAGAGTCTGTTATTTTGGGCAAAAAGCACTGATACGAAATATCTCGAATTTCTATTAGTTCTAATATCATAGGTTATGGTATTATACAATACTCGATGCATTACTTTTGTTATTTTGGCACTGTTAAAAATAGAAATGAGAAGTTTAAGTTTTGTAAAGTAAAAAAAACCATAACTTCCTAATGAAAGAAAAATAAGAAATGGGTAGTTAAAATTGAGTATATAAAAAGTCAATCAAATGCCAGTAAAGTCGTTTAGGTCCAGAAAGTTTCTTCACTTTCTTACTTATGCTTAATTCATGTTTAAGGGGCATAATGTACACCTTACACTTAGCCATTAACAGTTTGAACTAGAAGGTAGGTGGCTCGTACAATTAATATTATACTCGACATGTTTTGTCCAGTTCAACGGCGACACTCCTGTGCATGTTAATTTTTAATATTTTAACTAAATCAATACCAACAAGTTTATTGCAGATTTTTACCTATCGAACGCATACCGGCGACATTTCAAATCCTGATGTAAATACGGTTGAAATTAGAAAAATCATCAGTGATGCAATGACTACTTGCCCCGGTGGAAAATTAACATTTCCATTTGTGTCTTTTGCCAACATGACAAGACATACGAACGCTGCCAGTTGTTTTTACCATAAACCAATGTAATAACGCAAAGCGTTATAACACTCTATGTCGTTAAATACGTAGGCTAAATAAAACTAAATCATTTATAAACAGGTGCGCAGCAAATTGTTTTGCTGCGGGCGAAAATAAAAATAAAAATATCTTTATTTAGTTTTAAGATTTTTAGGTGCGGCGAATCCATCGAACATTTAATCAATTTGTTGTGGCCTTACAGTGTTACGGGTAATGCTATGTACTTTTGCTTTGTTTAATTCCAGAAATAAATACATTTCAAAAGTTTTGAAATATCTTTGTTGAATACGAGGAGAGAATTACTTTAATATCACGTATTTAACATTCAATTCAATAAGTCAATGTTTCGTTCGATCTCTTTGAATACGAAAGTTGCAACTGCACTATGATTTATAGCAGTGAATGAAATTCGACCCTAATCCGAAAATACGTTGTGTTTGTTTCATCCGCAAAACAAAACATATGATGTATTGTTAGATTCTGCAAGATATTAAAAGACACTTATTGATGCATTACTGATATTGCCTGACACAGGTCATTAAATATCGTAATTAAATATTGTTTAACTTTGGTTAAGGCCTTGCTGTATTTTCATTGCTATTGTTAGAAGAGACTCGGTTACTTTATCGCTGCATTATTGCATTGTAGCTTAAAATTGTGCTGCTTAACACTAATTTTATGATAGAAACTGATGGCTCGTTGTAAAATGTTAGATGCAGTACACTTTTAATGACATAACATTACACAATTCTGACACAATGACCAGTTGTCCATGCGATTTCAATATATTGACATTGTAGTGACGTTGAACTTCCATGACCATGATGGTGTTGATATTATTACATTTATTAAAAACATAAAAGCATATATTTGATATATATTAAATAGTAGCTAGTTTCTTTCTGATGTATAATAATAGGCAAGTGTCATACTGTTCTATAACAGACACTGTCAAAATTGCTTGTATTAAAAAAATAATAAAACAATACAGTCTAATCCATGAAACGTGTGTTTTTCTTTGTCATTTTCATGGAAATATGAATGTATTACACATTCATTAATCTATGCAATAAATAATGTACCTAAGCTTAAACGCTTTTTTATTGATTTTTTGTTTTAAAAATATGTCCTTGAAATTACTTTTTTTAAGGTTTGTAAATATATTTACACCTTAATTCAAACAATATTTCATTGCCGTTAATAATTGGCTTTCAACATCAAAGAAATGCTGGACACAAATGCTTCCTTTTTGCAGAAAAGTGAAAGAAAGTATTTCTTTTTGAAACATGTAAACACAGTCACTGACGTTTCTTTCGTGATGCAAAACATGCAAACAACCTCATAGCATTGTTACAGTGATGATAAATTCAGAGTAATAAACCAATTGTCATATATATTTTATAAAATTTATGTTACTCAATGATAACTATTATACACACTAACAAAATTGCCAAATACGGGCACATTTAAATTGAGTAAATACTAGTACAAAATAATGATTTAATTAAAGTATGACATTTTGAAATTCTGCACATAAGGGAAAAATACAGTATTTATCATATCTATTTAACATGTTAATTTATATAAAATGATATATGATAATCAAATGGTTGATAATGCAGTGCAGTTTCTTCGAACATTCTAAATCAGACAGCGCTGACCAATACTTATAGCACCCGTTGAAAAAAAGGAAATGATTGATATCAGTTAAGATTCTAAGATTGTTTTATTGACAATGTAGAATTTATGCATATTAAAATGATCCAAAATGGTACTAATCTATACTTCCTTCAAAAGAGCAATACGAGTTATACGATTACGAGTTTTGAGGAACCGCAAGAGGAATGAATGGGTGAACATGATATGAGACTCATGCCTGCGATATTTGTGATACAGGTAGGAAGCAAGTCAATAAAGTATGTTTATTTCTTTCAAGTCAATCATGTCTCTTTCCTTCATGTCAATCATGTCTTTTTCCTTATGTCATATGGATTTATGCTTTCCTGAAACTATTCAACTTTATTATGACGATATAACATTAATATTTAACATGATGAAAACGAGGATTTTGTGTTGTATATATAAGATATTATATCCTAAACTTATTAAATTACACCGGCTCACTCTGGAGACATCTTTATCAATGGGTATGCGGCTGGATATTAGCAAGTTTAAATAAACCAAAGTATACTTTTGCAGTGTAGTCGTTTTTTGTTTTTATATTCAGTTCATTTATGTCAATCCATTCAATAAAGAACAACACTATCGCTTATTTGGAAAACATGAGTCATTTCTTAAGCGACGAGAATATGTTTAAAAACAATCCGTTTAACGTTTTATATGTGATTATATATACGATTAAATAGTTTGATGCTAAATAAATGTTGTGTTGTTTTAAATAATAGTCATATTTTTGTCACAAAAGATTTTATCAGTTTTGTAATAATATTATCAAAAAAGTTTTGTTCAATTACAAACTCATGTCTTGCCGTGTCTCTATGTCGTCATAGCAAATATATAGCTCGCCAATATAAACCCTTGCACTGACACTGAATTAATGGACTTCAAGAGTGTCATTTCAATGGAGTCGAGTTCCATGTTTATAGTAGACACATGTACGTTGTGCACTATACCATGTGATCTTGACTTTTGCTTAAAAAAAAACAACTTTTGACCCCATGTAATAAGACCGATATAAGTATTCTTTGTAAGTTTGTTAAGGACGCTCTAAACTACAGAAATGCACTAAATTTTATTAATGACTGAAACACAGTTCATCTCCGAATAACTTCTCGATTATGTAGTGTTCAACTAATAAGTTCGTAAAGCTCTTTCACTTAATGCTATGTTTTTTTATGTACTTTACATGTATATGTATCGAAGACAATGTACTTGTACAAGTCTTGAATTAGATGTTCTGTTCTGTTCCTATCGGCCAAAAATTAATTGTGTATGAAACAGATTCATTAAATCATTACTCACTCATCATATGACAATAGTTTATCGGTGGCATCAATCCATTACTGTGTAATAAACATTGGGCCCCGCAGAGTTTCAGATAATCATCTATTAACGTTACAACTTGGTTGATTGGAGTGTTATTTTTTCAATGTACATGTATAAGCGTTTTGTTATTAATTTAATAACTCATTTAACTCTTACAATGAGCAGGAAATTAAACCAATGACGAACAACACATCAATCCAGAATCGTGCATTTAAAGAATTGCAAATAACTTGTTATGTTCGATCTTCTATCAGATTCCACGAAGCAGTCACGTCTCATATTGTAATGGTGGCAATAATAAATTGCGACGTTCGGAGTATGGAAGGACGATACATGTTCATATTTTTTAATTCGTAAAGACATTTTCATTTTATTCGCAATCCTTCTCGTGATCTTTCATAATAATGACGATATAATGTAAAATTCAAGCCTAAGGTAATTTCTGTATTGTCCAATCCTGTAAAAGAGTGATAAAAACATTTATTATTACGAAAATAAGGACATCAAGACCTGTACAGTCAAGTTACAATTAACGGATCATTACCAATAGCGGATCACTTTGATGTTCAAGAATGCGTTTCACGATTAATAGTAAACACTTTTAGATGATACTTTACAGACAGAATATTCGAGGCATTTTGTTTAAAACGCGATATTTTTTTTACCAGATTCGGGCATCTCTTTATCACTTTGTTTACTTCCGTCTCGTTTCGTGATTAAGATTAGACATTTAGCGCGGCCACATTTTATGATTCTGCTGGAAAATAAGGAGTATATGCATATATGTAAAGGCCATTTAGTTGTTCTTTGGCCTGCAAAACACCATTTCTGTTTTTTTTTCGATTTTAAAATTTTACACCACCATAAAGGGAATGAAGAATTAGTGCAATAACGGTCAAGCGTGTCCTGTTAACATGGGTAAAATGGACTGTCTTAAACGTTTGAAACGCCTTCCAATTTTGTTACTGACAGTAAAATAACGTGTTAAGGATGTAAGGGATTTGTTTAATCTTATATTATTGAAAATCTTTCTAAAATAAGAGCTTACTATGTTTGATACATTTAGACATAATAATGATAAATATATACTGTTCATTCATAAATTAAAAATACATAATAGCCAATAGATTTATTGAATGAAAATGGTTCCATCACTTAAAAAAGAACAATAGTGCATTTGTACAACATATTTTTTTTATAAGATATTGATGTAGGCCTACTATTAAACTTTTTAATATCATCAGCATTAACTGTCAAATTTAAATTTATTGCCAAAAACAAATTAGTTTTGCGTGTTAGCATAAAATGTTTATAATATGTGCAGTGAATTTCTTCCACATTTCTCAAGAGAATAAATTGACACTTCAGTTATGTAATCGCCATGAATGATAGATGTGAAGGACACTGCACTCCCACACATTTTTGAGTTATTTGTCCTTGAACATGGCTGAAAAGTAAGGGTATAATTCATGTTTATCAAAGCTGTTGATATTGATTATTAAAAGTATATGTATTTGTCTGTTTCAGGTAGCCACTGAAGAAGATAAGGGCTTAGTTGCAGCAACCAGTTACTCGAGCATTTTCCATCATCATCAACGCATTCCAGCAACTATCATGATTGAAAATAGAATTATTTAGGATTAACATGTTTATAAAATTAAACCCCTGTCACAGTTTTTACTTTCTCATTGACCAAGAGTATACAAACCATATAGATAATGATGCTTGATTTGTGGAAGGCCCTGTTTAATATTTAATACCTATTTGCATATAATGGTCACATATTAAAAGGGCATTGCTATTGTAAGATATTGCTAGCTTGCCTGTAAGCCATACTCCAAGCACATTGTCTGGCTGCTTGTTTAGAATGTTGGACATGTATGCGCTTGTTATTGGAAAGCCTTGTCTAAGCGCCCCCATGGTCGGCCCCACACGAGACATTGTCGAACCTCGTTGAAATTAGTACTTATGTTATGTATTGGTTACACACACTTGAAACTTAACATCATACAAAGAAGGACACAACGAATAAAACTTGTCATAATCACTTAACAAAGAATTGATAATTGCATAGGTCTGCCCTCAATCATATCGGAACGTGCTTCAGTTAGACTGGCAAAAGTGCTTTCTGCATCCTCAACAAAACATTCTGTTTCAAATCTGGCGGTTTTGTAGATGCAGTATTATTATGGCTGGAACAGCTTCATCATAACATGTACAATGTCAACTTAATGGAATTTGTATCTATACGATAAAGAATTAACATACACTTGGCGACTTTTCTTACGTAACACTTTTTTAACTTGAATATCTCACTTATGAGTTAAGATATTGATTTAATATTTTACATGTGATCATTTGACTATATTCTGTGCAAGATAACGATAAAATCATTTATCCATGACAATCGGCGCTAGGCACGTGGGGTAGGTGTGGTTTCATCTTTTTGCACGTGAAAATGGCGAAACGCGATATGATACTAATTTTATTTCATTTTCTAGGTGGGTTTATACACCAGGAAAACATTAAATTAATTTAAAAATCTATATTTCTCGTATAAAATCTATGGAGCGCAAGAGCGCAATCGGCATGTTGCAGGCTACATTCCCCACCTACTGAAGCATCCGATCGTCACTGATCGTTAATTTAATCTCAAAAAGTAGTACGGAGTATAGGCAGTATTAAATCTTTTTAACTGGAGATGTAAATATATTGCAGATTCATGTTAGTTAACATAAGTGTATTATAAATCGGTTGGCTCGAATTCCGGATGGCTTGAACTTTTGTTGTCGGTTCCGGCGAGTTCGAGCCATTGGGTTTCGACTGTACTTATTTATATATCATCCGATCAGCTGTCGTCATTTGTCTAACGTGGCCGTCCACTATTTTACCGTATTTAACGTGCGTGCGTTCCGTGTTATATAGTCCGAGTTTGAAAGATCATTTTGCAAGTCAAGTCCGAACGTATCCATCATAAAAACAAGATGGAATCTATAAAGTGCTAAAACTGGACCAATTGCATACCTAAGAAAACGTGGTCAAATAATTAATAATAACTTAAATACTATAATGTATTTGTACTCGTACACTGTTGTCACACTAACAATATATTGTTATATAGATGCATTTTTATAATTGCATCCAATCCAATGCACATTTACACTTGACACGAATAAAATTTGCCGATGAATCATACATGCCTTATTACACATTTGCTTAAAGATAATTTTGTTTACGACAAATGGTCATTGTACAGCAATCAAAAAACCAAAGAAGACTTGTCCTATACGAATGCATGCCAAACAACTTGAGCCAAATGCGACACAGTATAAAATCATACAGTACACACACACGCACACGCACACTAAAACTGGTGAAACAGCCTTCCAACGGTCAGTGCAAAGGATTTGGGGTTTAATCTGGTTTACGGACGTGATAGGGGGTTGGGTTAAGTTTATTCACAAAACATTTACGTAACCTAAAAAGTATGATATACTAAAATATACAATAAATCAAAGTCATTGTCCAATCAACTTAACAGTAATGATAATGGATACAAGTTTGACAATTTAATGTAGTTATATTTATAGAATTAAAAAAAAATGTTTACGCTTTAAAGTGACACTATAGTTTTTACATGTTTTCAATGTCTTCAATTTGAAATATGTAATCAATGATGTGGTAATCTTTCTAGAAGACTGGTATATTGTCTCGTGACTTTTTACTAACCGTGTCATGATCATCAAACGTCAACAGTATCTGAAAAACATAAAATTATCTTCATTGCCTGTCCAAATATAACTTTATTACCTGGTGCTTCATAAAAAGGAATTAAATATTTGCCGATCTGTGCTAAAGGCGATACTTCGATGTCGAAGGTCAGGTCGCAGTTTTAAAATAGAAAAACACTTAAACTTGCAAAAAGTAATAATATATGATAATGAAACTTGGTATATATTGCAACACATTGTCTAAAGGTTTATGATTTGTTGCCCATCAAGTCATTCCCCATTCGTTCGTCTGTCTGTCTGCCCCGCAACATTTTGAACTAACTTAAAAAGTATATGCAATATGATCTAGAAAATTTATATAAAAATAAATTTTATAAGAATGTATTGCATGACCATTAATTTATCCAGACGGCAAGTGCAATGTGACTGTTGCTTTAAAATAAATTGCATTAAATACTGCAAGAACTCGTAAAGCAGATATGAAATAATCATCAAAAATGGATATCCATATGAAGAGCAATGTGAGGTTTGTGCGCAACACCTTTTCACTAAAGGTCAAATGTTTGATGAATGTTTAAAAGAAAATCTGAAAACTGTTTTTTCAACTGTACATTTGAGTTGTTTATAAAACATTAACGGATTCACGTGTACATATCAACGAATTAATGAACGTAATACACAATCTTAATTTAATAGGGGTTTTCAACGGCATGGGACTTATTTCTTGTTGTTCTGTAGTCTTGGTATTTCCACATTTAACTCTACATGTATTTACACATTCATTACGTTAGATCTTGCCAGTATGAGTAAGTATGATCATATTATGACAAATGTATAAATAGTACTAGCAAGTACTGCTTTAAAATTTGAATTGTATGCTATTTATAATTATTATACTCTTTAACTTACTTATGTACACGTGATACTCACACATTGCATATAGCCTTTTGTTTTGATTTTGCTTGAATGTCCTGATTGAATAAACCGATCTGTACTTATTAACTTATATGTAAAAATGATAAAGTCACAATTTGCAAGATAAGTCCTGTTGCACATTTAACTACAAAATAAAACCCAAAAAGAAATAGACTCTCAGAACGTTTCAACACCGTTTACGGATACATATTTAAGTGTGTGCGCTTTTTCGAGGAAAGACAGCACTAGATCGAAAAACGGATCATACATATAAGACAAGTGTCAAAACGGTTCTCAAAAGGAGCTAATAAAGATACTCCATTACAAGGGCGCACATCGGCGGATACCTTAATCATGGGATCCGCCGGAAAAAAGTCAACGAAATGACGACATTGTGCAAGCCGTAATAAAAGTGTGGAGTACACAGAGGTCAAGACCATTGATGAAAATAAGTTAAAATGGTTTTGTTGTACATGATAAAGCAAAGAAATACACCAGAGGTTTGCAGACGGAGCAAATTATATGCAACCTGTGGCAATCACGACGCCAGCGCAGTAATGTATTCCAAAATATATTGTAAGCTACTCTATGTGTAACTATGGTGTGTAAAATGACAATGCCTGAAAAGGTACACGCGCGATAAGCTGTTCAAATTTTAAATTTGTAAATATATAAATTCGATTTGCAACAAATTTGAACAACGTTTAATGAAAAGACGCAATACATCAATCCACACGTGTTGTTGTTGTATAATTATAAAATGATATCATCATTAATCCCTTGACCGGTTTTGCCGTTGTGGAGAAATGAGGGACGACGATACAGAAATCATCCTCACTTCATGGTGATGCCTGTGCTGGTGTTGGTCGTGCTGTTCACAATGATCTTCGACTTCTCCGTGCTGACGTCCATTCCGTATGCGCTTGCTCCTTAAAAATATGTTGGTGAGAAGTTTACTGCTGGTGCCACCCATCAGGTCAATATCATCAGCGAATCTCAAATTGGAGATGGGTCTTCCACCAATGGAGATAGAGGGGTGGTAGTCACGGTGAGCCTCTTGCATTATCTTCTCAATGAACAGGTTGAACAGGACGGGAGAGAGCAGACACTCCTGACGGACGCCTAATGATATCCTGAAAAAGTCCCCCTGCTGTTCGTTGAGAAGTACTGCACGGATGGCTTTTCCGAGGAGTTCTTGAACGAATTGCACCAGCCCTTTGTCAATGTAAAATCTTCTCAAAACATGCCATAGGCCATCATGCCGCACGCGGTCAAAGCCTTCTTTTAAGTCAATGAAGTTGTAGAAGAGGTCACGTTGGTGTTGCATGTGTTTTTCAATGATGATTTGGCAGTTGAAGATCTGTTCAACTGTGCTCCGTTCAGCTCTGAATTCTGCCAGCTCTTCGGCCAGCGTTCTTCCTTACCTCCCTTTCGCTTTCTGGTAATTTGCCCTAGAGTCCAGGCTGGTGTACTTTTTATGCCTAAGCTCTCTTCTGACATGGAATTCACTAATCTAATTGACGCTTTATTTCCGAAATTAAACATACGTGTTAGCTATCATAATTACGAGGAAATTTAATTTTGTAGCGGCGTGACTTGACTAAATATTAATGGTAAGTCTTGCTTCATAGATTAAAGTACGATGCCCAAGTGTTTACCCACATAGGCTATATGTTAGACATATATTCGTCTTATTCTTTTTTAATTAAAAAATAATTCCACGACCTTTTTATCATCGCTCGCAAAAGATAGGTTTAATATTATAATCAACAATAAGTCATTAATCAAAATGCCATTTCTAACATATATTGACTCGAATTAACGGTAAGTAAAATTCACCGTCTCGCCATTCTCACAACGTGGAAACCATAACAACGACAAGCAATTACCATGAAGGAGAAGAAGAGGCTAATTGCCGAGAAGAAGTGCCAGATGTCGTGCTTGTCGTAGAAACCTAGGAACCAACACTCCGCATTATGCTCCCGCGACCCTGACGGGGATTCCTGAAACAGGTGGGCAAAAACTTTGTCATGTTTAACTATTGATAGATCCTCCCACTTTTCAATTTCTCTAAAACATGTTAAACGGTGTAGAAATCGTTTCTCATGGACATCTGACCGATAAAACACCTGTAAAACGCATTTACAGAATGTATTGTAAAATCACGTATACAGTGGTCAAATAATAAGGATTTGGATATTATAATCTATTATTTATCTTTTAGACTATGAAGTCATTATCATGTTTAAATAACAAGCAAAACATCACGCTTACCTTAAAAACTATCATAACGAGTATATTAATCGAAAAAAACCGATAATCTAGTTAATATTGATTATTTGTTCGTTAATCTAATAGAACATGTATTTATATTGGTCTATATTTACTGTGTAGCGGTATTTAACCTTTTTATTTACAAATAACTGATCACCAACTGTACTTCGCAGTAAGTTTGTGACCAATGCATTAAGATAATTGTGATATGAGATTGTCAATCGGTCGGTAAATTTGCGCTTAAGTTTACAAACAAAGGGCAAAGATAGCCCTATAACGCTCACTCGTGTAATGGGGCTTGGCCAGTTTTGTCCGGTGCATTTTTAACAGTCTTTGTAAAGGACCTTGGTCTGATGTCACGAACAAAGTATTTAAGCCGTGTGCTTAACTTAAAGTTAACATGCTATATAATTCGATATAAAACAGTTCATCTCAACATGCCAAGACAGGGCCAATTTTGAACCCAGAGGATAGATTTGAAGAAATATAGTTGAGTGAATGATAATTTAAAACTCTAGAAACATTATCAAGAAATAAGTTCTTATTCATATCCGCTAGTCTTTTTCAGGGGTTATTACCCCACGCTAATTGCCTGTACATTACAGGAGGATACATAAAACACGAAAAAATAAATCTTTGACCTCTTGGGCGTGGCAAGTTTAACCCCCAGGGGCATGGTTTCAACGAGAACCACTTCACCGTGTTACGCACAAAATATTTTACCTTGTGGCATTAGCGAATAAAAAAACAAACAATTTGATATATAAGTCTTTTTAAATCATGTGACACCTTGGGCATGACAAGTTTTGATCCAAGTGGCATGCTTTAAAAAACGATGTACAAGACCACTTAAAGAATATTTTGTTAAATTAAAATAATGTCGCTATTAATCATGGGAACCCTGGAACATGGCACGTTTAGAAATAAAAAGGTATGCTTTGAACGAACTTAGTAGACCTCTATATGATGTTACACACCAAATATTTAATCCATCACCCTTGCGGCTGGGGCGTTATCAGTTTTGACCCCAGTGACATGATTTGAAAATACTTTGTAGAAACCCATATACGACGTGACACAACAAATATTAAATCCCTGACCCTGGCGGTTTCAGAGATTTTTGAAGTTTTAATCTATTATATATATTTTAAGCTATGGTGTTCTACATATGCAGCGGAACTGAACTATTTGGAAAAAAAATTAAAAGACGTTCACCGACGGATAATTCTTGTGAATTTTCTTTTAAATCTGCCCAAAGGTTTTGAAGAAGACATCGTTTGGATGAAAAGTGTACACATGTCACAATACCCGACGCGCGACGGACAAAAGGCGGTCCCAAAAGCTCACCTTGTGCATTGCATAGGTGAGCTAAACATATAATTAAGACCTGCTCTCTTTCTAAAATACTTACAGACGTCAGTTTACTTAACATTTTCCTATCAATTATATAACAATATTGTATAAACTCATGATCATTTGTGTAACCTGTGGCAAAAATTATGTAACCAACACGATTTAAATAATTAAGTGAAGTAGTCCACGGATCATTTATCTCGACAGACACTAATTTACAATGAATAAGGTGTGGCCGTTGCTCAAGCGCTTGACAGAAAAACAATAAATAACTATGAACAAATAAGAATAAATAAAAGCTGATTGCAAAATACAACAAATTATAATCCTCATTTTCTCCATTTTACGAACTAAAGACTTTTTAGTTCTTTTTTCGATTTTTCTTTTATACAGTATAATTGTACGTTTTGAACAGGACAACAGAACATATTATTAAAGCTGACTTTAACTTGGTGAATTTTCTTCTTTTAATCAAAGATGATCATACGTTAATAAATCATCAAAGTGACAAAACAGGTCTTAGGAATATTATACTTAAATAATTTACAATTCCTATAATCTATTCTTCAACGATATGTGCATGCTTTTTTCATGAGAACTGTTTTTTTTAAACAAGAAGTTTTAAGTTCCTAACGCGCTCAGCTGAAACCCCAAGAAACTAAACTGTTATTAATAAGTGTATAAAGTAAACGAACGTTAATTACGGGAACCACCTCTTTCTTTAGATGCATTAATTAACAATCCAATGCAAATTCTAGATGGGGCTAAGTACCGGATGTTTTTAAAGTACAAGAATAATTCCACTTAATAAGTAGGTTTTTGACATATTTCGCATTACTTAAAAAAATCGAGCAATATAGTGCGATACAGCGAATACTATTTCACCACAAATGTAAAGATAATTACAATCACAAACATTCTGGAGACGTAACGACCTTTATAAATTGTGTCATGGTGGAGGTAAAAAAAACGATGTTTTTTGCCTGTGTGACGAGCAAATATCCACCAAATGAAAACGTTAACGACATCAAACGATTGCTTTCAAAACATATACAAGTTGCTTCTGTGAAAACCAATTGCTTTTTTCCAATAATTTTAATAAATCTAATAGATTAGTTTGCATTCTACCATAATATATTGAGCCATTGTCAACGAGGAATCGCTAAGAGCAGGAGGTGGAGCCAATTCACATGTTTAGCTATTATAAAATGAAATATTTAAATTTAAAGGTTTCAAGAAATATTGATAAACCGAAAAGCGATTTTCTTATATTCTTCAATCTTAAGAATAAATAAGCTAAACAAAATGTGCATTGCTCTTAATATTCTTTTAATCGCATTCTATAGCAAGATTGTTCAATTAAGTGCGAAATATGTGGACGAAAACACCATCTAAACCTGCTCAACCAGTAGAATCCTGCGTACCAGTAGAATCCTCCATTTATTTAAACAAAATCAAGTCCTTATCGCCACCTCGAAGGTGCAATGGTTCGTTTATTTATGCATCTAATGGACCATGCGCCCCTGATTTACGGCCGTGCATTCGACGTTTACAAAATCAGCGGTAACTCGTGGCGACCAAGTTCTTGAACAAGCCACACTTATTTTAGAACTCTGTCCATACATCATAACAATAATATTGTTAAATGTTCTGAAGAAGTTTCATGATGAGAAGGTGGACAAATATAATTTCTAGAGTGTTCAAATGGTTACATTATAGCTACATAATGAAAGCAGTTCCATCCGAAGATGGTCATGGTTTTGAATAGATAATTCGACAGATTTTGATCAGTATCTCATAGCAATGCAAATGAAGATTGTGCAAACTAATGTGAAAACTATAGGGTTCACAATGTGTTTCTTTACTTTGACCTAAAAGCCTAGTTTTTGGTCCCTCTTGACATAATTATACTTATTCAAACCGACAGATGTTGTCAGCAAATTTAAAAGTGGGAAATTAAAGAGGCATCTGGAGTTTTCTGAAATCGTTTTTTATCACATTTCACCCGAATTGGAAATTATCCGAGATATCAATGGAAAAAACCTTCTCACCAAGCTTCATTAAGATTTGGTAATAACTGTCACCTCTAAAGTTTTCAAAAGCTTACTATTAAATATGTCATATAAATCTTGTTTTGGGAACAAAATGACTTGAACGGGAAAACATTGAAATTAGTGTTTCGAAAAAAGTGCATTATAATTAGACAATAAATTCAATCTCAAGATAGTTCACACTATTTGTCTTTAAATTAATCTAGTTAACTAGACCAAACTTTTTAAGACAAATAAAAAGCTGCCTCTGTAGATTTCAAAAGGTTAAAATTAATTTGACATATTGGGCTGATGTTTCTCACCTTTTACTCAGCTTCAAACAACGCCGAGATATCGTTGTGACAAATGTTTTACTTAGATTCATAACGATTGGAAATACATGTGGTCTTTTAAGTGTTAACAAGGAAAATGTTTAAAACATACAGCGTCGGAAAAAGGACGGACAAAAAGCGATCACAAAAGCTCAATGAATGTGGCATATGGAGTGTTCAGAAGTGTTTTTATTTAGTTCCGTAGTTTGGTAACCTCACATGAAACAGTACAACCTCAGCATTGACATTACTTGGGAAAACATTCTGACCAAATTAAATTACGATTAGCAAAATTAAACTTGGCCTCTAATTTAACCACAAGCTTAACATTAATTCAACCCAGGTTCGAACTTGGACGGGAAATGCAATTTCTGAATAAGTTTCACAAAATATATGCTTAATATGTAGAATCTAGATTGTTCACTTACTAATTCGTTAATTTGACCTAGAAACCTTATGTTTGATCTCATATGACCAAGTTTAAAAAGGCGGCAATATCACTAAGAAAAATATTCTAACCATGTTCCATGACGATTAAGCAATAAAATTGTTTTCAAGCTTTGACTATTATTTAACATAATGACTTAGGGTTTTTATATATCATCTGACTCAGTTTCAAACTTGGACGAAATATCATTTTTACAAATGTTCTGACAAAAGTTCGTAAAGTTTAGGCAATATCTTTTTTCAATGTGACATGGTGACCTACAAGACCTACCGAGACAACATTTCGACAAATGCTATGATCAAGTTTCATGAAGATGGGACAATATAAATGTGCTCTAGAGTGTTCATAAACCGGTTTTCTTTTATTTGACCCAGTGACCTAGTTTTCTACAACCGCTTGCACCGATTTCGAATTTATCTAAGTATTTATTGGGACAAAGGTTTAGACAAAGTCTTATTAAGGTTTGGATATAAATATGGACTCTAGAATGATGGCGAGCTTTTTCCTTCATTTAACCTAATTACCCAGTTTGGTACCCACTTGTTTGATTTTTAAATTAAAGCAAGATATAATTGGGACAAATTTTCTGAACAGACTTAATGAAGATTGAGCAGTAAACGTTTTCCCTTAAGTGTTCACAAGCGGTTTCTTTAATTTATCTAGTAATCTTTTTATGACACTACATTACCAAGGTTTCAAACTAGGTCGGGATAACATGAGAACAAAAGTTCTGAAGATATTTCATGAACATGGGGCAATCAATTTTGTCTCTTGGGTTTTCAACAACTGTTTTCTCTTGTTTTGCCTTGTTTGTTTTACCCAACAGGACCCAGTGTCAATCTTGACGAGAGTTAATTTAAGCACCAATTTTCTAACCAAGTTGCATGTGTTCTATCACCACTTAATGCAGTTTTGAACTCAACATTGTTTTAATCGGGACAAATGCTTAGACAAAGTTTAATTAAGGTTTGCAATAGATGTAGCCTCTAGAGGGTTCACAAGCTTTTTCTTAAGTTTGACCTAGTATTCCAGTATTGACCTCAAACTTGACTAAGATGTGATTGGAAAAAATGCTCTCATCAAATTTCATTAATATTTGACAATAAATGTGACCTCCAGAGCCTTTCTTCCAAAGCCTTTCTTTCATTGGATATCATGCCCGATACATCACTTATTAATATTTTGACCAAAGATTCCTGCAGATCTTTCAAGCATTCATAATGCACAATTTGACAACGCACGACGGTAGATGAACAACGGACAAAAGGCTACAACAAAAGAAACCAATGAACACGTTGTGCTTAGGTGAGCTAAAAACAAATCTCTGTTGAATGTCTGAGTAACATTTACATACGGAAAAAGTAATACTTGCACGATAAACAATCTAATTCTTCGCGTATAACTCTGTTTTGACCATATCAATCCATTGAAATTCTGCGTGGGAGCCAACTCCCTTAAAAATACTGTCTTGTCAATGCAGTAAAAACTGAGAACAGTGGTCATTCAAGCGCATTTACCAAAGTGACCGTTGTCGACAAGTGACCGCTTGTCTTGAAGCACCACGTTTTAGATGGTTGGTCAGTTGGTAGTATTGCTACTTCATTTTGCTCACCCAGTTGTTCGCACACAGTGTAAAACAAAGGCTCATAACGATAACTAAGCATAATAATACAAAAAAATTATATTAAGTAATTCAAAACAATGTCTTATAAATTGATTTAATTTCATAACTATTTTTAAACAATATATATATATATATATATATATATATATATATATATATATATATATATATATAAATATATATATATATTTATATATATATATATATATATCAACAATTATATAGTTTATTATTTATGCATCTCGTTCGGTAAATCCGACAGTTCGTATTACATTAATTCGTTGGGATGTACTTTTAAATAAAGATAGTCACGTGACATTGACGTCCAGTCGGAACAAATATAAAAGGGGATTCGCTGTAATAAACCGAAAGTACGTTAAAAATGTATTGTTCTAATTCAAAGAAAACGACACAAAAATCTTGTTTCAAAATATTAAGTGTGTTATAAAAGTTGCCATTCAGGGTCTGTTTTTCCCGTATAGACGATCACTAAATCTTTTATCGCTTTTTTATAACATCACTCGCCAGCTTAGTTTTGTTACTTACATCTTATCAGCGATAAAAACCTATTGACTTTGTGACGCTCTAATGCTGTGTTGATATTTCTGCAGCCGATAATTGCTACTAATTCACATTATTATCGTTACGTTTGTGTTCTTAGTTTTCGCGACTCGAAACGACTTACGCGTGAGCATTGTTTTCAGTTCAAAAATGACTTTCTGAGTGAAATATAATGGCGACTGGCCGTTCTGGACAATTGACCTTTATTTCCAATTGTGATATAGAGTGATTTTCGTCAAGAGGAAACCAGACTGACCGTTGTCTGCAATTGACCGTTATAATCAAGTGACCGTTCTGTCAGTTTTTACTGTATATCAAGGTATGATTTATATTCTTATTTTTTATCATGTTCGTAAAATACAATGCTTTTTTAAATTTTCGTACTATTTTCGCTTGAAAGGAATATACAGATATTCTTTAAATTCAGTCATAAACCATTTTATATAGCACTTCAAACGTTTCAGAATACATATGAATAACCTGTACCATTTAATACTTGTCCGACGACAAAACCCCAATTTTTACAACCATTATTGTAATAAAATTTGATCAGTATGTCACCACTTATACATAAAGAAACAATTATGTACCATGTTATTATACATCTAGCCATATAGAGAATACAACATCATAGATCATTTTAAAAGTATTAAAAATGTAATACGTTTATTGGTATGCAATGACACATACCCTTTGTTGATAGTTTCACCTTATGATACGACATTTTGTAAAACTGAGTTTAGTACACAGATGATTTCATTTTATACAAAAATATGGTCTTGCTGTTAATCTGAGCTAAGTGCACAGATGTTTTCATTTTATAAAAACATATTATCTTACTGTTAGAAAGGTAGCAATTAACTTGTATACAAACATACATTTATTACTGTTTTAATCAGTTAATGACACCCAATATAGAGAGTACTAGGTCGGTGCCGAATAAAGCAAAGTTTATTTTGCGAGGCTTAGAAAATCTGAACCACGAGCCTTGGCGAGTGGTTCAGATTTTCGTGCCGAGCAAGATAAACTTTGCTTTATTCGGCACCGACCTAGTATTCGATTTATCCCATCAATTTTCTTAGTCGTAAATTATTTCTTTAAAAATAGAATAGGAAAATCGAACTAGACGGAAAATCCCAAAGATATTTAAAGCAAACATTGTTTCTTTATTTTAATCGTGTTGAGCCTAATACATTACAAAAAGATCAGTAACTAACCTGTTTTTCTGTTCATCATACCTCTACGTCCCCGATTTTTAAGAAATGATGAAAAAAAGACACTAAACAACTGCATCTTTAGCGTGAAACAACATGCATTGTGTCGTATGACGTGTTGATAATGACGTCACGAGTACGCGCACTTAATATTTGTAAATAATGTTTATTTGCTTTTTGAGTTGCATTATGTGCTAAAAATATATTACATCTTGGTATCAAATTGTTTGTTTTGTTGAATCTGATTCGATTTTACTAAAAATGATAACTTTATAGTTGATTCCGATTAATATGAACCTTCTTCGCCGCGCGTGATAGCTATATTTCAGCACTGCTGAAATAGAGGAAAATTTATTCCACAGTGGTTTATTTCTACAATGCACGTCTGATGATGGGATAAAAAGTGATACTGATAACTTCAAGTTTACTAAACATTTGATGTATATCATTGTAATAAACATAGAAGTAAAACCAGCATCAATTTTGATTACATAATCAGCGTTCTTGTGATTTTAAGAAAAAGCGTATATTGCATTTAAAGCATTGTTTATATTACATGTTTACGTACATCATACGTTTAAAATGAAATTCAGTGTCATTGAGTTTCATATTCAGTAATCCCGATTTAAAAAAAATATATTCATTTAGTACTGTGTTGTTATACACAAACGTTGATTCGTACATTTGTGCTTATTTAAGTATTTATGTAAAGAATACAGTTAAAAGAGTTACATTTCTGATTTTTTTTCGACGTGTTACATTGTTGAACTTGTAAGATGAATAGTTTAGTTTATTGATATTACTTGAGAATACAATTCAACGTTACATCAACAGAATTGCATTTAATACACACGCTGTTCACAGGAATGCGAAAATGAGCATTACGCAGCATTTATTTTTTATGGAATTGACTTGTTAAAATTAACTTTGTTCGTGTAAAGAATAAATTGTTATACAAATACGTGCTTTTTAATTAAAGTATACGAAATCATTCGATATAATAAATTACTGCGTTAAATAATTTTAAATAAAAATATGAACATTTATACATAATATATATTTAGAAGAGTTTAAAAATGTGTCACCAAACGATTGCAAAAATATCGTACCACCTTCTTTAGAACAACAATGTATTATCTGTTTTGTATTTAACATTTGTTCAGATACTTTATTTGTTAGAAGTAAAGCAGCGATTAATTAACTATCGGAAGAATGCTGAGAGATAGAAAAATAAATGAATATTTTTTAAACGGCCATTAACATTTAAACCAACACATTGGTAGACGTACAACTTTCCTTGGGCAATATTAGACTTGATAAAAATAGCAAAAACAACAACAAAAACTTGTTTTCATTTTGTAAGTAATAGCATCGACGATATTTATTAATACTTGAACCATTATGTTCGTTTTACCAGTAAAAAGTCAAGAAATGACTCAAGTACCACAAATAATTCAAATCATTGACTTTTGTAGATATCTTAATGAAGTATACGAACTTATATTCAAAGATGTTTTGAACAAATTGAAAATCAGATTTAAATGTATTAAAGCCCATTATAACAACCATTCGATATAGAGAATATTTTGTAAGTGTGATTGTGTACATGAATTTATGCTGAGATGAGATGAGATTTATTCAACACATTGTCTTTATCCAACGGCGAATTGATGTACATAGGGACTACTTTTTTGGCCTTTCATCCTTCTTTCATGTTTTTCCAATTTGGATTTGAATATGCATTGCATGTTTAATTTTCAAATCAATATACCGTATATAAATAAAAGTCGTAATTTATCGATCACAATGCATCGTTTCTTTTAAGTCGTGTAGCTAATAAGAAAAAATCCTGAGCCAAATGGGGATTGAACTAGTATATCCCGCGTGGTAACCAGAGACTCTTACCGCGACGCTAAGAAGCTTACACAATTCCTCATATGTTAAACAAACAGCTTATTTTACCACACAGATAGACCATATTTTACTACACAGCTGACGAAATCACTTGATTGCGTCATTCAGGTAAACGACGCTAATGTCTGCATTTTGTACGAATGTACGTGTTTAGGATGGATTATTATAAACAATGTGAATAAAAGTGTTGGAATATATTACTTGAATGAAACCGGTTATACTAAATTTTCGATTCATTTAAATGTCGAATTGACTCGAATAACGCGATGTTTGTTGAACAAATGACGGATTTAGAAAAGTGTCCGTGAATTGTTCTTTAACCTTTTGAAAAAAATCGATATTGACTTAAAAGGGTAATTTCTTTCATTTATTAGTCATTCTTTTGTCAGTCAATCAAAGAATGTCTATCCACAAAGAATTGCTTGCGTACACCAAGTGCTTTAAAATGGAAAAGATTTATCGCGATGAAGAAATGTACATTTTAATAATGTGTGCAGAATTTTCGTGGATTTTTCTCGTCATGGAAGCAAACAAAACTTGAAGAAAATAAACATAGTTGTTATACAATTTTGGTGAGTAGACCAAAAACCAGTAGATGTTTGATATGTTTATGCCAATTAGTTAAAGTGTGTAAATAGAATCGTTTTTTATAGACTGAAATAAACAATAGTGGCGGGGATAAATGCTGAATCATGCTTGACGAGTAAATTCTATATGGCAGCATTGTTTGCATTTTGCAGTTGTGAAACTAGAATGTTAGATTGAACAAAATCGTCTGTGCTTTATTTAAGTGTGTAACATTTGGAATGCTGATAAAATTTGAATCGAGGGATATACTCTGCTTTTGCGTGGATTTTTTTGGGACTATTTCGAGTGGCGTTTACGGGAACGATCGTAAACATTTTTAATATTGCTACGCACGGTAAGATTCAGTTGATTTAATCTGTTTTTGCTTTTGTTTGTAGCAATAACATACTTGTTTTTATTGCATCGGGAACAAATTAAACAATAATATCAGTGAAACAGATGGATGCTCCCCGATGATGCGCTTTGCCAATCTATGTGTTCTTAACCACTTACAGCCAGAAATGTGTTTGTCAGAAACACAATGCACCCTCATGCCTCGCTTGATTTTTTTAATCATTCTTTTGCTAACCTAGCTGAAATATTGTTCGAAAATAGCTTATAAAATGGAAATATTTTAAATTTTGGTTCATTATGTGAACATTCATCTAAATGTTTACTTAAAGGCATCTGTCTTGTTGAGGGGTCTCGCATATATTTCAGCTAGGTTAGCAAAAGAACAACATTTTATACATGTATTTAAACCCAAATTAAATTTCATTTAATATTTATTGACGTTATGACGTCATAATTGATATGACGTTATCTCCATGACATTTTGACGTTGTAATATATTGTATTATGCCCTGATGAGCTATGCGAAACGCGTTGGCTAAATCAATATATATTTAAAATCCCAGACACGTGTTTTTACTTTTATTATATAATATTCACAATCTGGATTATTACATTTTACTTATATAACTATATATACATATATATATATATATAACAGTGAAAACAATGAGTATCTTATACCCTAGCGCTTTCGACTATAGGTCTTCTTCAGGGGTGTGTACAGATATGAGTTAACGATTCTTCACAATATAACCATTGTCTTGTACAAAACTCGGATAAATTCAAGTACACAATCACACATAGTTATCTCTATTTATCCGACGAGTTGAAGAAAGGTTTACATGGAGAGGCTTGCCGAGCCGTGTGAGCCTCTCTGAGACGATTCAGATAAATTCTAGTTCAAAATCACACTAACATAATGTTTCTTTTTATCTTGCAATATTGTTAATATTCCATTTGTTCTTGATGCAATAATAGTCTTAAATGGCTAAAAACAATAGCTAAAGCAGATCAAATTAACTGAATCTTACCTTTCGTAGTAATTTTAAAATTGTTTGTGATCGTTTCCGTTTACGCCACTTGAAGTAGTCTTTTAGAATTCCACGAAGAAGCGGTTTAGCAAGACAAAATATCGTTATATGCCTCGATTGAAATGTTATCAGTATCCAAAATGTAACACAATCAAGGAGAACACAGACGGTTATGTTCAAACTAAAATTCTCGTTTCAACACTGCACAAATACCAAAAACAATGCTGCCATATTGAACTCGTCAAGCATGACTCAGCATTTATCCCCGCCAATATTTTTAATTTTCGTATACAAACAACTCTTCTTTTTACACACTTTTACAAACTCCCATTAAAAGCAAAACATCTTCTGGTTCTTGTTCTACTCACCAAAGTTGTGGAATTACCATATTTGTTTTCGTCAAGTTTTACTTGCTTACACGACAAGAAAATTCCATGAACATTCTTCACAGATATACATTTCTTCATCGCCATCAATCTTCACCATTTTGAAGAACTTGTGACTTATTCATTAAAGAAATTACCCTTTTAATTCAACATCGATTCCTTTCGAAAAGTTAACGAACAGTTCACTAACACTTTTCTTAATCTGTCAATTGTTCAACAAAATTTATTCGATTACGTTCGACATTTTAAAGAAATCGAATATTGAGTCTCACCGGTTTCATTCGAGTAACATACTCCAACACTGTTGTATTGTAATACAGTATATTATAACAACAGTATATTATAACACAGTTTATTATAATAATCCATGTTAAATACACACAGTCTTTATTTTTAAACCAACTGCAGACATTAGCGTCCTTGACCTGAATGACGCGAACAAGTGATTTCGTCAGCTGTGTAGTAAATGAGATCTTTTCTAAAATATGTGGAACTGTGAAATATTTTTTTAGCGTCGCGTTAAGAGTGTATGGTTATCTCGCGGGAAAAGGTTTTTTTTATCTTTAGCTAAGCGAATTTAAAAGAAACGCTGCAGCGGATTGATAAACTACGGCTTTTATTTATATACGGTATATTGATTTGAAAATTAAACATTCGATTCATGTATAAATCAAAATTTAAGAACAAATGAACGAGGGGTAGACGGCAAACAAAAGAAGTCCCTTAGCAAGTGTTGAATGAAGCAACCTGTTGGATAAACTTATTATTTATTCAATGGGGCTTAATTTATTCTATACAATAATTTAACTGTATGATAAATCTAAATAAGTCACGACACTAGCAATTAAAGGCAATTACATGTCTATCCGAGTTCAATTTTGCACATATGCACATAATGCATATATGGCAGACGATGTAAAATGCTCATAAGGTGAAAACCAAAAACAAAGGTATTCTTTCGCTAGTATGACAATAAACGCATTAACATTTTTGTGAAAAAGCATCACGTCTAGAATAAGTTTGTCCAATGGGCCTTTAACGATAATTAAATTAGACAATTTAACTAAATTTCAAAAAGTACAGTTATCATTTTAACAAGTTAGGACTTTGAATTAATTATTCAGTTTAAAACCATTCGAGCTGGATTGCATTCAGAGCACAAGGCTTATAGAAACGCTCCCGAGTCCGTTTCTTGAGTATAACCAAAACTTAATGTCTTTGGGGGGCGATTTAAAGAACTCAACCACAGTGGTATGTGAACCCGTGACCTCCCAGTGGCTAGGCGGACACCACTACGCAACGGCGACCTTCACTGAATTATTTATGGTGGATGCCTTAATTTATAGTACTCAAGATGACTATACTTTTTAACTTTTAAAGGGTATATCAAAGAACTCTAAATATTACAAAAGTCTTACCTTACTATCATATGACAAACTTTATGACTAAACATAAACAAATAAAGTGCCCTATGCATCGAGGTTCGAACTCACCTGCCAGGATGTGAGATTTGCAACGAACATCCAAATTGCCAAACCCCAGAAAATCACGGCTAGGAGGATAAACAAGCAGGTATACCACGGAATTTTTTCTCCACATCTTACGCATCTTACGGTATCGCCATTTGTCTGCTTTTTCTGTAGTAGCTGCAATAAGCACATTCACATTATGCACTCATATGATTTAGTTGGTTCCACTATGTTACGCTTTGGCGAAATTCATTTAAACTAGCATAGCTCTTATGCCTTAATGTGTACTTTAACGTAAGGGCACAGGTGGTTAGCGTGTGGCTATGATATTAATTAGTAAAAACATCATTTTGAATGATAAATAATCATATTATAACGAAAAATTAACTTATCTGAAAAAAGTTTTTTCACTTTCAAATATATATATATAACAATGTATGCAACTCAAAATCACCCGAAAACGGGTTGCATCGCTTTAAACAGCCATTACTTCATCAATTTTGCAGCGATTTTCATGAACCCTGTCTTATTCAACGCAGAAATAAATTTCCTTTCTGGAAATGTATATATCTTTTTATATTTCTACACATGCTGGGTCAAATTTTAAGAAATAACACGATACACAATTCGCTTTACCCAGTTGACAATGATCAGGCAGTATTCATGAATGAAATCTCCAGTTGTAGAGACACACCTTCGCATTGGACCAATGAAATCACTCGTGTGTTAAAAATGTCAGTTAGTTGAAATGTATGTAAACAAAGGTTTCAAACGGCGCTGGACAGTTAGTGTTGATGCATAATGTAACGACAAGCACGGTAATAATGTTTTTTCATACGTTTTCAGTCTTAAATACTGCCTGATCGGTGTCAACTGGGTCATGCGAGTTGTGTATCGTATTATTTCTTAAAAGTTGACCCAGCATTTGTAAAAATATTGCAAGACATATACATTTCCAGAAAGGAAATTCATTTCTGCGTTGAATAAGACCGAGATCGTGAAAATCGCTGCACAATTGATGAAGATATGGCGTTTCAAAGCGATGTACCCCGTTTTCGGGTGATTTTGAGATGCATACCTTGTTTATTTATTTGTATTTATGATTATTTATCATTCAAAATGATGTTTTCACTAATTAATAGCATAGCCACACGCTAACCACCTGTGCGTAAGGGTACTATTTTTGCTGCAATCATTTTTTGACTGATAAATGGTCCTTAAATAATTTACCGTTACAAAGATATAAACTTGAATGCAAAACAATCATTCGAAATGAAAGCTGTTGCACCTAAACTATTACATGTATTCGACTGGTTGATCAGTGTCAACTGGGTCATGCGAGTTGTGTATCGTATTATTTCTTAAAAGTTGACCCAGCATTTGTAAAAATATTGCAAATCATATACATTTCCAGAAAGGAAATTCATTTCTGCGTTGAATAAGACCGAGCTCGTGAAAATCGCTGCACAATTGATGAAGATATGGCTGTTCAAAGCGATGTACCCCGTTTTCGGGTGATTTTGAGATGCATACCTTGTTTATTTATTTGTATTTATGATTATTTATCATTCAAAATGATGTTTTCACTAATTAATATCATTGCCACACGCTAACCACCTGTGCGTAAGGGTACTATTTTTGCTGCGATCATTTTTGACTGATAAATGGTCCTTAAATAATTTACCGTTACAAAGATATACACTTGAATGCAAAACAATCATTCGAAATGAAAGCTGTTGCACCTAAACTATTACATGTATTCGACTGGTATTTAAGCTACAGTCAGCTAGTGGTGTTCAATCATCAATAGGTCATACAAAGATCTATACGTATATTTAATAATTTCTAATTAAAGCTTCGTTAACAAAATAAACAACACATTTAATATGGATTTTAAGACATTACAATAATAATAAATTTCAGAAAATATGTTCAAGAAGGTTTAATTGTTTATTATGTATATAATCAACTCCAACCTTCATGAAGATGTAGAAAGCACAATATAGTGTCAGGTGGAAAATTAACGCAACCAACAGTACCATGGCAGCGCTTTGCGGCTGTTTAATGACTCCGTAGAGCGAGCTGTGTGAGAAACGAAACACAATATGTCAGTGTACTGTATTATACATTTAAACATGCATACCACCAAAACATGGTAAATTTATTATGAAAAGAAAAACAACAACAACAGTTTATAAATTATAAACAATAACAGTTGTATGTTGACCGATAATACGCTTTATCTATTGATCGGTTGATTGTAAGGATACTCAAACAGCAGTTACTATCTGAACGATTAACATACCGGAACGAATACACAAGCAAGATGGCTGTTCAGAGTTGAAAACTGCCTATATGTCCTTGACATTAGGTTATTAGTTCAAGAGATATTGCACGACATCGAAAGTATGGTGTATCTGACGAAAGGACATACCTCCCTGAAAACTTATTAAGCGGAAATACACGACAGCAAGCGGATGTTAAACCTATACGATACTTCTGGTACTTATGGTGTTTGATCAAGTTCGAGTCATTTGAATGAATAAACTTCCATACATATTTACTGAACTAGAATAATGAAAATCTATTTTCATCAAATTTGGATATTTAGTTCCTGCGATATTTCCCAAAAGGTCATACGGAATTAAGGACGTACATAGAGTTAAATGGATTAATTTATTGGTACAATTCGGACAAAGCAACGACTTTATGCTTCCCCATTCCAGGAATCATACAAAAGCACAAAATAAAGCAAGGCGCGCACATGTAAATGCTGTCATTTACAATAAGATGAAAACATGGTATTGTATCGGCGCTTAACAACACACCCTATGTTGCTATACTCAGCCGCTGTTTGTTCATCAACGCACCTCAATAACGGACTGGCAACAAACTTTTGCATCATTTTATGCGTACATAGATTATCATACTATCTAATTAAATCAAGAGCAATGAAATTCAT